>NC_069505.1:454206959-454346959 GCF_027579735.1 Bombina bombina | reverse complement strand
AGAGACAGAGGGGAGAGAGAGAGAGAGAGAGAGAGAGAGAGACAGAGGGGAGAGAGAGACAGAGGAGAAAGAGAGAGAGAGGGGAGAGAGAGAGAGACAGAGGGGGAGAGAGAGAGAGACAGAGGGGAGAGAGAGAGAGAGACAGAGGGGAGAGAGAGAAAGAGAGAGAGAGAGAGAGAGAGAGAGACACAGAGGGGAGGGAGAGAGAGACACACACAGAGGGGAGAGAGAGAGAGACAGAGGGGAGAGAGACAGAGGGGAGAGAGAGTGAGACAGAGGGGAGAGAGAGAGAGGGGGGAGGGAGGGGGAGGGAGAGACAGAGGGGGAGGGAGAGACAGAGAGACAGAGGGGAGAGAGACAGAGATACAGAGGGGAGAGAGAGAGAGATGAGAGAGAGAGAGAGACAGAGGGGAGAGAGAGAGATAGAGGGGAGAGAGAGAGAGAGAGAGAGAGAGAGAGAGACAGAGGTGAGAGGGAGAAAGAGACAGAGGGGGAGAGGGAGAGAGACAGATGGGAGAGGGAGAGAGACAGAGGGGAGAGGGAGAGAGACAGAGGGGAGAGGGAGGGAGACAGAGGAGGAGAGAGAGAGAGAGACAGAGACACACGGGAGGGGGGGAGAGGCACACGGGAGGGGGGGAGAGACACAGGGGAGGGGGGGGAGAGACACAGGGGAGGGGGGGGAGAGACACAGGGGAGGGGGGAGAGACACAGGGGAGGGGGGAGAGACACAGAGGAGGAGGGGGGAGAGACACAGAGGAGGGGGGGAGAGACACAGGGGAGGGGGGAGAGACACAGGGGAGAGGGGACTCATAATATGATCTGGTGAATTTATGACTCATGACAAGGATGGTACATCTTCCTATTAAAGCATTGAAAGAACGTACATATTTTTATAGTAGCTTATATTTGTGACCCAAGTGTTCCAGAGCGCAACCTGGACTCAGGGTAGTAATTTGTCACAATCAAGATAAGGTTAAAAATATATATGCATACTGGATATATTATAATCAACGGCACATACACAACAGAAATGACTTGTAATTAAAATATGCCTGACGTGGGGCTCAACCAACAGAATGATCAATGATTAGTCCTACTGTTACAACAACAATTTAAAAATAACCACAAAAAGGCTATACCTGTAAAACATTCTTGCCTGCGTTACAATGATGACCACCACAGCCGCTCGGGCACCCAACTCCACCGCCCTGCGGGCACTGGCCAGTCCACCTGATCCTCCCCCGGGCCCCGATCACCAGGTAATCAAACGAGCAGTGCGGGCGCCGACGGGGATGAGCCCCACACTGAACCTCCATCAGAATTTGCCTCCATCAGAATTTGAGTGACCCCCTTGGGCAATGGACATCGAGTCGACACTAGCAGCACCAGGAGGGACGTGTGCCATACTGAAGCAACTAAGCCTGTTCCTGTTGTAAACCTCTCCACCATGTCTACTCTGACTCCGTCTCTTAGTTGAGCTGCTCTGAGCGTGACCGCACGTGACACGCTGACGCGCACCTCGATTCCATTTCCTTCCCGCCCGGCACTCAGCAACAGCCAGCCCCAGAGAGAATCAGACGACTTGCTGAATTCTGATTGGCTGAGACTCTGAGAGGCGGCCAGGGCTGAGTCCGGAGGCTTTCAGAGTGAAGCCTCCAGTGGGAGCGTATGGGGCGCATTGGAGAGCACTGCATTAGCACCTTTTCTCCTCTTGGTGGCAGTCTCTCAGCGGCCCATACACTTCCACAGTGAGTCAATACATTCATATTGCGCAATGCAAGGACAGCTGGCTGGCCTTGTCTTGCGCAATATGAATGTATTGAAATATGTATTGTATTACTAAGTTTTAATTTACACAAGCACAAGTCCTGAATTTGGTGGAGGGGTAGGGGGTCACCTTTTTTTTATTAAAAAAAAAAAATATGAAAAAAAAAAAAGATCTATTTTTTTTTTTTAATAAAAAGGCTGTTATTACATACATTGGCCAGGGGAGGCACTGCCTCACCTGCCTCCTGTGACTGCACGTCACTGGTTTCCTTCACACGTGTGCGTTTCAGTGCCTGCCTGCCAGGGCACAGTGTCACCCCAGTGCAACTCATATCTGGTGTAACAGTAGTGTACATTTAAAAAAAAAAAAACAACAACACTTTTTTGACTGTGTTAAATAATAGCAGTCAGTTTCCTTCACACGTGTGCCTTTCAGTGCCTGCCTGCCAGGGCACATTGTCACCCCAGTGCAACTCATATCTGGTGTAACAGTAGTGTAGATTTAAAAAAAATAACACTTTTTTTGACTGTGTTAAATAATAGCAGTCAGTTTCCTTCACACGTGTGCGTTTCAATGCCTGCCTGCCAGGGCGCAGTGTCACCCCAGTGCAACTCATATCTGGTGTAACAGTAGTGTAGATTTAAAAAAAACAACAACACTTTTTTGACTGTAATAAATAATAGCAGTCAGTTTCCTTCACACGTGTGTGTTTCAGTGCCTGCCTGCCAGGGCACAGTGTCACCCCAGTGCAACTCATATCTTGTGTAACAGTAGTGTAGATTTAAAAAAAACAACACTTTTTTGACTGTGTTAAATAATAGCAGTCAGTTTCCTTCACACGTGTGCGTTTCAGTGCCTGCCTGCCAGGGCACAGTGTCACCCCAGTGCAACTCATATCTGGTGTAACAGTAGTGTAGATTTAAAAAAACAACACTTTTTTGACTGTGTTAAATAATAGCAGTCAGTTTCCTTCACACGTGTGCGTTTCAGTGCCTGCCTGCCAGGGCACAGTGTCACCCCAGTGCAACTCATATCTGGTGTAACAGTAGTGTACATTTAAAAAAAACAACACTTTTTTGACTGTGTTAAATAATAGCAGTCAGTTTCCTTCACAAGTGTGCGTTTCAGTGCCTGCCTGCCAGGGCACAGTGTCACCCCAGTGCAACTCATATCTGTTGTAACAGTAGTGTAGATTTAAAAAAAACAACACTTTTTTGACTGTGTTAAATAATAGCAGTCAGTTTCCTTCACACGTGTGTGTTTCAGTGCCTGCCTGCCTGCCAGGGCACAGTGTCACCCCAGTGCAACTCATATCTGGTGTAACAGTAGTGTAGATTTAAAAAAACAACACTTTTTTGACTGTGTTAAATAATAGCAGTCAGTTTCCTTCACACGTGTGCGTTTCAGTGCCTGCCAGGGCACAGTGTCACCCCAGTGCAACTCATATCTGGTGTAACAGTAGTGTACATTTAAAAAAAAAAAAAAAAAACTATTTTGACTGTAATAGATTGAATAGCAGTTAGTTGTCTGCAAGCGTGTGTGTCAGGCCTACAGCATCTACTCTGCCAACTTCTGCCAGTGCACAGTGCCACTCATATCTGTTGTCACAGTAGCTTGCACGCATAGTACCACTAATCGAAAAAAAAATGACAGGCAGAGGCCGTCGTGTTTGTGGTGCCGTGATTCCCTTTGGCCCTAGAATAATGCCCAGTGTTCAGAGGCCACGTACCCCGAACTCGAACAGTTCTGAGGACATAGTTGACTGGCTAACACAGGACACCCAATCTTCTACAGCTTCCGCTCAGAACCTTGACGCACCATCCTCCTCCAGCTTAGCTTCAGGCACCTCTCAAGTTACCACTCGCCCGCCTGCCACCACCACCAACACTAGCACCACAGCCGCTTCACTTGATCTGTCAGAGGAGTTATTTACACATCAGTTGGAAGAAATGGGTGATAGTGATGCGCAACCATTATTGCCAGAGGATGTAGATAAAAGGGATATGTCTCAGTCAGGCAGCATTACACACATGGACGTAACAGGGATAAAACTGATAAGAATAGAACTACTTAACACACCACTCCTATCTGGATGCACATTAGATTGCACGCGCAGTGCCCCAAATTTGAAGTAGGAGGACCGACCAAGCATCTTTTTCTATCTCCCGGTTCCTAAAATCGATGCCATATACACGTCCACTGATAGGGGACGTAACAGGGATTAAACTGATAGGAATAGTACTATTTAACACACCTTATAATAATGCAGAGAGAGGCAACGCAGAGAGAGGAGTCTGAAGAAGAGGAGTCAGAGGAGGAAGGTGGCTTTGAGGAGGTGGAAGACCAAACACAGCAGGCGTCCCAGGGGGCTTGTTGTCACCTTTCGGGGACCCTTGGTATTGTACGTGGCTGGGTGGAGGAAGAGACCTTCAATGACATCAGTGAGGACAAGGAACGGGACATGGCTAGCTTGGTATCCAACCTTGTGCAAATGGGGAGTTTGCGGTTGTGCAAATGGACTGTTTGCGGTTGTTTGCAGTGCGTTAAAGGGACAGTCTAGGCCAAAATAAACTTTCATGATTCAGATAGAGCATGTAATTTTAAACAATTTTCCAATTTACTTTTATCACCAATTTTGCTTTGTTCTCTTGGTATTCTTAGTTGAAAGCTTAACCTAGGAGGTTCATATGCTAATTTCTTAGACCTTGAAGCCCACCTCTTTCAGATTGCATTTTAACAGTTTTTCACCACTAGAGGGTGTTAGTTCACGTATTTCATATAGCTAACACTGTGCTCGTGCACAAGAAGTTATCTGGGAGCAGGCACTGATTGGCTAGACTGCAAGTCTGTCAAAAGAACTGAAAAAAGGGGCAGTTTGCAGAGGCTTAGATACAAGATAATCACAGAGGTTAAAAGTATATTATTATAAATGTGTTAGTTATGGAAAACTGGGAAATGGGTAATAAAGGGATTATCTATCTTTTAAAACAATAAAAATTCTGGTGTAGACTGTCCCTTTAAACGGGAGTTTGGTCTGTCACTGTGAAGCGGGCGTAACCCTTACACTACCTGATCGATACAACATCATACCTGATGTTTTAAAGCACGTTATTCCAAACAATTTAGGAATGTTAGGTGATTTATGCCCTTTATGGCTTAAAACCAGACTCTGCATCAACTATGTAATTTTCCATGGGAGTTTTGCCATGGATCCCCCTCCGGAATTATTATTATTATTATCAGTTATGTCAGAGTATATGAATATTGTGATGAATATTACATATGTGTACATATATATGTATATATATATATATGTATATTTTATACACTGTATATGTTAGATAAGACCTCAGGATTAATTGAACATGAGTTTGTTGAACACAGCTTCTAATACACGTCTATCAGGATTGACGATCAGAAGAGCCTTTTGAAGCACGACCCCTGTAGTGTAAAACACACAAACATTTCTTTTCTAAAGGAAATAGCTCAGTAACCCTATTCATTTGACTATATATGCAGATTTTTATAACTTCAGAACATTTGGTGAGGTGAGAAAAGAATGTGTTCAAGGACCCCTTTGGAATTTGACACGTGTGATACAACAGTTCTATCTCACTGAATCTCTATTTGAAGACGTACTGCAAAACCCCATCTTGGGGGAAGGTGACACAAATAAAATTAAATACATTTTGCAAGGAGAACAATGCCAGTTTTCCATGTATGTTTAGAATGATTCATGATATATATATTGAAATTAAGCACATTGTATTAAATAGATAATTGCTGCAGGGGATATTTATATAGGAAATAAATTCAGATATACATAGAAATGATATATATGTTTTGAAAACATAAAAGATCTTACTTAGCCTCTGTGCTTTTAAATAAATATTTGTGGACCTGGAAAGAAATAATTAATGACACTTATTACTTTATTTCAGATGGAATGCCGGCATGAAATGAAATATCATATCATATGAATGTGCAATAAATGTTTATAACGTTTCAAATACATCTTTTAAAATATAATGCTAGATGTATTTGATGTTTCATATCAAAACGATCAGGAAATTAATCTGATGCCGCTTCACCTATAATTGATATTGGGAGAGACTGGTGCAAGAAATTATGGCAGTTATTATACATTTTAAAGAAAGATGTTTTAATATATAACTGTATTTCTTTGTCATGCTGCATTTATTTGTACTGTCTAATTGTAATGCTGCCACCCGGTGTTATGTTGCGAGAACTACAGCCAGAAGGTTCTTTCTGGCTGTTAAAAATGAAATTTCCAAGGGCCAATCCGATTTAGACTTCCCAGATAACCAATGGGAAGGTCAGCTCCCGCAGGGCCACCCACAATTTACCAATGATGGAAAACCAAATAAAAAGTGAATGCAATAGAGAGAAAAGGACAGATTTTCTGCTGAAGCTAAAACTTGTAACTGGTTCCTGCTGGGCGTGAGATACCATTTTACTTGAGCGAAGCTAATCTACCTTTCTCATTGATTGCGATATACACTTATTGGTGATCTGAGGTAAAATAATTCCTACCAAGGAATATTGGATATCAACTGCTTTTTACTTTGGTAACGTATTCAAGGTTTTGTAAGATAAGTTATATGCATAGTTAATTTGTATTTAATAGATTTAAAGAAGCAGTGTGTTTTTTTTTTTTCAAGTTAGCATTTCACAGCCTATATATATATTGTTTAAATCTGCGTCTGATTGACCAAGTAACTCATCTATGCAAGTTCTGATATTGTCAGTTAATTTTGTATTAGGATAAATTGCAGTTAAATAGCAGAATATATATATTATCCTATTGTTTTATAAACACTGTTTAGAATTGTATTGCTTGGATGTTAAAGGTTTTTAGTCCCATTGTGTTAAATAAATAAAAGGCTGAATTGTGAAGGTATATCTTTCTGGGTTTTGTAAGAAGGATAGCATATCTTAAGAGTTGGTTTTAACGCATATAAATTTTGTTTCATTTCCTTTTATTGCGAATATACTTCAATATGTTTATGGATATTAACTAAATAAAAGAATTCAGATATTTATATTAATTGTATGGTCTAGTAGATGCATGGTTGATTAGGGTTTCAATTTTTAAGGAAAATTATTTTAAGATTGTGTTTATAACCCTGCCATAAACTTATATATTATTTGGATAGCACTACTAAGATTTTCATAAATATACTGACAGTTATTTGTAGAGCGCCAACAGATTCCGCAGCGCTATAAGCAAAGGGGGAGTACAACAAAACAATTATAGGGATCAAATGGGTAGAGGGCCCTGCCAAGAGTTGCACGGTTGTAGTCAGCTCTTAAGAAGATGATCTACAAACAGCTGGACTTTTAGGCTTACATGCTAAGGGGGTTCAGGGGATAGCAATGGAGGAGGGGAACTGGTATTAGGAAAGGTTAGCGTAGGTTGTATGCATCCCTGAACAGTAGAGTCTTTAGGGAGCACTTGAAGCTTTTAAAACTAGAAGAGAGTCTTGTGGAGCGAGGCAGAGAGTTCCACAAAATGGGAGCCAGTCTGGAGAAGTCCTGTAAACGGGAGTGTGATGAGGTGACAAGAGAGGAGGAGAGTAGGAGGTCATGAGCAGAGCGAAGGGGACGGGAGGGAGAGATCTGGAGACAAGGTCTGAGATGTAGGGGGGAGCAGTGCAGTTGAGGGCTTTGTATGTAAGAGTGAGAGTTTTGTGTTTGATCCTAGAGGCAAGAGGAAGCCAGTGAATGGATTGGCAGAGAGGTGCAGCAGATGAAGAGCGACGTGTAAGGAAGATGAGTCTGGCAGAGGCATTCATTATGGATTGTAAAGGAGCTAGGCGGCAAAGAGGGTCATATGAAACGTATGAATAACTTTTATTGTACACCTTTGAAACTGTCTAAAATGTTTGTTAGTCAAATCTTTTCATGTCCACGATGTCTTCTTAGTAATGCAGACATTCTACACATGTTCTTTGGTTGCCCTAAGGTTGGACAGTTTTGGAAAAAGGTAGCTTTTTGGATCAACAATAGGGTTGCCACCTCAGCCATGTTTTCCTGGACACTTATGAGTTACACATGCTGCAGGGTATTGTGTTTCTGGACAGCACTATTCATATTCCTCCCTGCACACCCTGCAGCATGTGTAACTTATAAGTGTTCTATGTTTTAAGGGACGGGTGGCAACCCTAATCAACAATATTTATAAACTAAATATCCATTTTGATGTAGATTGTATTTTCTTCCTTAACTATACCAATCAGGAGGCTTTATTACTGAGAAAAATTTTAAATGTAATTATTTTACTGGTTAGACAACTTATAGTGAAAAACTGGAAAGCCAAAAAAGTGCCAGGTTTTTCAGTGTTTATTAAGGAAATTCAGATGCAAATAATATATGAGTCTTTCCATCTTAGAGAAGCAAGAGAAAAGGAAATAAGGAGATTTGTAACAGGATGGTTACCGATAATTAAGACATACTTGGAAGGTATACAAAAGTCTATACTTAGGCTTACCAGAAGTACCACTTTTACTGGGATTGTCCCGGTTTGGAGGCGCTGTCCCAGTGTCCCACCCAGTTGTTCATTCTGTCCCAGTAGGGTTGCTACCTCCAGGTTTCAAATCATGTGTCCGGGTTTCAGACCACCTGAAACCCAGACACATTATTCAAAATAACTGGACTCTGGCTCTCCAGCATAGTTGGATGCTGGTACTTTGTTACATACAGCCCTGCGTTCGTGTCCTTCAAAGTTTACATTTAGTCCTACAGGCTGAGTGAGCAGCATAGGGTTTTTTTAATTTTGTAGTAATACTTGGTTTATTTTTAACACCCCCCGACCCCTGGTGACATTGCCGGTAATACACCTTTAGGGGAATCATATGGGTATGACTAGGAAGTACAGACAGGCAGGATTTTTGGCCTGAATCTTGCTTTACTTCATGCAGGATAGCATTTTGGCTATAATCTTCCTGCATTATGGTATAGAGTAGCCACTTAAACAGCTTTAGCAGGTACGTGTTTCTTTTTTACTTTTATTCAATGTAGTATTTATGCCTTATCAGTATTTGGCTCTGTTCCTTAATTAGAGAAATAAAACACATATTACACTGCAGATATTAAATTGTGAAATTGATAATTATGAAAGTGATAATTATGCTTGATGTTTGGCATTATTTAGAATCTGAGATTTAGATTAATGATTTATTTGCCATGACAACGTACTGGTGCCTTTTTCACTAGGGGGTGGTGTTATGTTCTATTTAAACTGTGTGATTCACTTGTTTGACTGAGGAAGGGTAGAGTATCCACGAAACATTACACACATAAAAGCTACTACTTTAACAGGGCCGGTAATTGCCACGCCCCATTAACCACGCTCCTGACCACACCCCCTTGACCACGCTCCTGACCACACCCCCACTGGCACTGCACCAGATGGTCCCAGTTTCACCTCTAAAAATTATGGTAAGCCTATCTATACTATACCCATTTTAAAGCTCAGAGTGCTTCAGTGACCTGGTAATATTAGGCAAATTTCCGGCAGAGTGGATAAGGAATTATAGAGATTTGTAACATGTCATCTAAAAGGGGGTGAGGTAGACTGAATCCTGCTCCCAGAGTAGCACAGAGGGTGCGGGGGGAGGGGGGGGGCGGAGCTCCAGAGATGTGAACATTTTTTTCATTTGGGGTTTTCCCCTTTCGTGATCTTTTTTTTTTCCCCCCGTTTTCCTTTTCATTCTTTCATACCCCGTTCATTGGTATAAAAATTGCTATAAGTGTAAAAGCATAAAAAATTGAATATTTAGTTTCTAGCATGTTGCCAAACGGAAATGGAGGGAACAGGCATTTTTTCATAGTTATCAAGTTATTTATGTATTTTGACAAGCTTTCTTCTATACGGAAGATATGTTGGCTGTTACTCTGTGAGGTCTTCTATTGTTTGTAATATACTTTAATTTTTATGTATATCTTTAAGTTGAAATGGATGATATTTTAGGTTATTAATATGCCTTGCATTGTTTTTCCTTATCTCTTCATGGATGTATAATGATTGACACCCTGCGAGGTGTTTCTATTTTGGTAATACGCTTTAATTTGTTATTGTTTTTATACTGCTGGCACGCATAAATAAATATAATAATAAAAAAAAGGATTTCCCATCACTAAATATAAACATTAGTTTCTATCATTGTTTCCTAAAAACGCTGTTAAACTCACCCTGCCGCAAGTATATCGCTAACAGACAGCACAGCGCTCTTCTCCAATGAGGTGACGTTTCCAACTCTAGACCAATAGCTGTGTGTGTCAACTGACATCCTAGCAATGCTATTGGTCTAGAGGTGGAAACGTCACCTCATTGAAGAAAGCGCTGAGTTGGCGATCTACTTGTCATACAGATAGGGTGAGTTTAACAGCGTTTTTTAGGAAACGATGACAGAAACAAATGACAGGCAGCAAACACAGCCAGCAGAAGAAATGACACTCGCATTTGTGTGTAGAAGAGATAACTAATAAAAGAATAATTTTCCTTGTTTCTCTAAGTATTGGGCTTTGCTTTACAGTTATAAGATTATGTGTGTACACAAAGTGATAACATAATTAGGCTTACCAGAAGTCCCACTTTTACTGGGATTGTCCCGGTTTGGAGGCGCTGTCCCAGTGTCCCACCCAGTTGTTCATTCTGTCCCAGTAAGGTTGCCACCTCCAGGTTTCAAATCATGTGTCCGGGTTTCAGACCGCCGGAAACCGGGACACATTATTCAAAATGACTGGACTGTGACTCTCCAGCATAGTTGGATGCATACAGCCCTGTTTAGCTTAACGTTAGTGCCCTTCAAAGTTTAAATTTAGTAATACAGGCTGAGTGAGCAGCATAGGGTTTTTTAATTTTATAGTACTACTTGGTTTATTTTTCTAAGAATTTAACCCCCCCCCGACCCCTAGTGACATCACCGGTAATACACCTTTAGGGGAATCATATGGGTAATACTAGGAAGTGCAGACAGGCAGGATTTTTGGCCTGGATCTTGCTTTACTTCATGCAGGATAGCATTTTGGCTATAATCTTCCTGCATTATGGTATAGAGTAGCCCCTTAAACAGCTTTAGCAGGTACGTGTTTCTTTTTTACTTTCATTCAATATTGTATTTATGCCTTATCAGTATTTGGCTCTGTTCCTTAATTAGACACATAAAACACATATTACACTGCAGATATTAAATTGTGAAATTGATAATTATGAAAGTGATAATTATGCTTGATGTTTGGCATTATTTAGAATCTGAGATTTAGATTAATGATTTATTTGCCATGACAACGTAATGGTGCCTTTTTCACTAGGGGGTGGTGTTATGGTCTATTTAAACTGTGTGATTTACTTGTTTGACTGAGGAAGGGTAGAGTATCCACAAAACATTACACACATAAAAGCTACTACTTTAAAAGGAGCGGTAATTGCCACGCCCCCTTGACCACGTTCCTGACCACACCCCCACTGGCACCGCACCAGGTGGTCCCAGTTTCACCTCTAAAAATTATGGTAAGCCTAAACATAATGAGATATGAAATTACCTGCAAGCTCAACCCATTTCAATAGGTTGTGGTTTACAAGTCATTGAAAAACAAGTTTACAGTATACTGTCCCTTTATATGTTAATAAATCACTAATTATACTAACACTTTAATCAAACACTGACTGTGATTATGTGAATATGAAACTAATGCAACAGGAAGGACCATAAAGAACAATATATTGCTGAGGATAAAAACTAGTATAATAAGCACTGTGAGATGTGTTATAAAATAATAATTTATCTCAGTGTTATGCATTTTACACAAGATGCATGGGAACTTTATCAGTGCTATAGTCCTCTGGGGCACACAAAGGGTTAATCACGTTTTCACTGCAAACCAGAGACACTTTTTAAAAACATTTTATGAATAATTTACAGGTTTCTCATGGGGCTGTCTGTAACACACTATTTGTATAGGCAAATAACATGACAACAAATGTACTTGTGTATAGATATAGTGTATATATTTATTTCTATATATTTACTTATATACACAATTATTTAGCTTTAGCGCTAAACCACTAAACAGTCACTAGAGGGAGCAAAAGAGGCAATAAGACGAGGTACACGCTAATCAAACTTGTGACCCCGCCTCTTTCTCAGCTCGTGACGCTGTTGCAAAGCTTCCGATGCACTGCATGCTGGGAATAAGTTATGAATTTCCTGTTCCGTTTTATTTCCGCCACGCTGTGCCAAACGCTGGAAATTGTCTGCTTTATTAACGGTTTAATTAAATGTGCGCTGGGAATAATATTTCCGTGCCAGTGACGTCATTATCGGGGGTTATACTTTTGTTCCGTGGTCTAATCATGTGCTCTCATCTGTGTAACTAACTAGGTCAGTGATAATAATGTGTGTAACTGAATATAATATGCAATATATGTGTGTAACTGAATATAATATGTGTAACTGTATATAATATAGCATGTATGGATGTGTGTAACTGAATATAATATTCCATGTATGTTTGTAACTGAATATAATATGCAATGTATTTGTGTAACTGTATATAATATGTAATACAAGTGTGCAACTGCATATGTGTGTATATAATATGTAATACATGTGTGCAACTGAATATAATGTGTGTAACTGTATATAATATGTAATACAAGTGTGCAACTGAATATAATGTGTGTAACTGTATATAATATGTAATACAAGTGTGCAACTGAATATGTGTGTGTATAATATGTAATACAAGTGTGCAACTGAATATGTGTGTGTATAATATGTAATACAAGTGTGCAACTGAATATGTGTGTGTATAATATGTAATACAAGTGTGCAACTGAATATGTGTGTGTATAATATGTAATACAAGTGTGCAACTGAATATGTGTGTGTATAATATGTAATACAAGTGTGCAACTGAATATGTGTGTGTCTAATATGTAATACAAGTGTGCAACTGAATATGTGTGTGTATAATATGTAATACAAGTGTGCAACTGAATATGTGTGTGTATAATATGTAATACAAGTGTGCAACTGAATATGTGTGTGTATAATATGTAATACAAGTGTGCAACTGAATATGTGTGTGTATAATATGTAATACAAGTGTGCAACTGAATATGTGTGTGTATAATATGTAATACAAGTGTGCAACTGAATATGTGTGTGTATAATATGTAATACAAGTGTGCAACTGAATATGTGTGTGTATAATATGTAATACAAGTGTGCAACTGAATATGTGTGTGTATAATATGTAATACAAGTGTGCAACTGAATATGTGTGTGTATAATATGTAATACAAGTGTGCAACTGAATATGTGTGTGTATAATATGTAATACAAGTGTGCAACTGAATATGTGTGTGTATAATATGTAATACAAGTGTGCAACTGAATATGTGTGTGTATAATATGTAATACAAGTGTGCAACTGAATATGTGTGTGTATAATATGTAATACAAGTGTGCAACTGAATATGTGTGTGTCTAATATGTAATACAAGTGTGCAACTGAATATGTGTGTGTCTAATATGTAATACAAGTGTGCAACTGAATATGTGTGTGTCTAATATGTAATACAAGTGTGCAACTGAATATGTGTGTGTCTAATATGTAATACAAGTGTGCAACTGAATATGTGTGTGTCTAATATGTAATACAAGTGTGCAACTGAATATGTGTGTGTCTAATATGTAATACAAGTGTGCAACTGAATATGTGTGTGTCTAATATGTAATACAAGTGTGCAACTGAATATGTGTGTGTCTAATATGTAATACAAGTGTGCAACTGAATATGTGTGTGTCTAATATGTAATACAAGTGTGCAACTGAATATGTGTGTGTCTAATATGTAATACAAGTGTGCAACTGAATATGTGTGTGTCTAATATGTAATACAAGTGTGCAACTGAATATGTGTGTGTCTAATATGTAATACAAGTGTGCAACTGAATATGTGTGTGTCTAATATGTAATACAAGTGTGCAACTGAATATGTGTGTGTCTAATATGTAATACAAGTGTGCAACTGAATATGTGTGTGTCTAATATGTAATACAAGTGTGCAACTGAATATGTGTGTGTCTAATATGTAATACAAGTGTGCAACTGAATATGTGTGTGTCTAATATGTAATACAAGTGTGCAACTGAATATGTGTGTGTCTAATATGTAATACAAGTGTGCAACTGAATATGTGTGTGTATAATATGTAATACAAGTGTGCAACTGAATATGTGTGTGTATAATATGTAATACAAGTGTGCAACTGAATATGTGTGTGTATAATATGTAATACAAGTGTGCAACTGAATATGTGTGTGTATAATATGTAATACAAGTGTGCAACTGAATATGTGTGTGTATAATATGTAATACAAGTGTGCAACTGAATATGTGTGTGTATAATATGTAATACAAGTGTGCAACTGAATATGTGTGTGTATAATATGTAATACAAGTGTGCAACTGAATATGTGTATATCATATGTAATACAAGTGTGCAACTGAATATAATGTGTGTAACTGTATATCATATGTAATACAAGTGTGCAACTGAATATGTGTATATCATATGTAATACAAGTGTGCAACTGAATATAATGTGTATATCATATGTAATACAAGTGTGCAACTGAATATGTGTATATCGTATGTAATACAAGTGTGCAACTGAATATAATGTGTATATCGTATGTAATACAAGTGTGCAACTGAATATAATGTGTATATCATATGTAATACAAGTGTGCAACTGAATATAATGTGTATATCGTATGTAATACAAGTGTGCAACTGAATATAATGTGTATATCATATGTAATACAAGTGTGTAACTGTATATCATATGTAATACAAGCGTGCAACTGAATATAATGTGTGTAACTGTATATCATATGTAATACAAGCGTGCAACTGAATATAATGTGCGTAACTGTATATCATATGTAATACAAGTGTGCAACTGAATATAATGTGTATATCGTATGTAATACAAGTGTGCAACTGAATATAATGTGTATATCGTATGTAATACAAGTGTGCAACTGAATATAATGTGTATATCGTATGTAATACAAGTGTGCAACTGAATATAATGTGTATATCGTATGTAATACAAGTGTGCAACTGAATATAATGTGTATATCGTATGTAATACAAGTGTGCAACTGAATATAATGTGTATATCATATGTAATACAAGTGTGCAACTGAATATAATGTGTATATCATATGTAATACAAGTGTGCAACTGAATATAATGTGTATATCATATGTAATACAAGTGTGCAACTGAATATAATGTGTATATCATATGTAATACAAGTGTGCAACTGAATATAATGTGTATATCATATGTAATACAAGTGTGCAACTGTATATCATATGTAATACAAGCGTGCAACTGTATATCATATGTAATACAAGCGTGCAACTGAATATAATGTGCGTAACTGTATATCATATGTAATACAAGTGTGCAACTGAATATAATGTGTATATCATATGTAATACAAGTGTGTAACTGTATATCATATGTAATACAAGCGTGCAACTGAATATAATGTGTGTAACTGTATATCATATGTAATACAAGCGTGCAACTGAATATAATGTGCGTAACTGTATATCATATGTAATACAAGTGTGCAACTGAATATAATGTGTATATCGTATGTAATACAAGTGTGCAACTGAATATAATGTGTATATCGTATGTAATACAAGTGTGCAACTGAATATAATGTGTATATCGTATGTAATACAAGTGTGCAACTGAATATAATGTGTATATCATATGTAATACAAGTGTGCAACTGAATATAATGTGTATATCATATGTAATACAAGTGTGCAACTGAATATAATGTGTATATCATATGTAATACAAGTGTGCAACTGAATATAATGTGTATATCATATGTAATACAAGTGTGCAACTGAATATAATGTGTATATCATATGTAATACAAGTGTGCAACTGAATATAATGTGTATATCATATGTAATACAAGTGTGCAACTGAATATAATGTGTATATCATATGTAATACAAGTGTGCAACTGAATATAATGTGTATATCGTATGTAATACAAGTGTGCAACTGAATATAATGTGTATATCGTATGTAATAAAAGTGTGCAACTGAATATAATGTGTATATCGTATGTAATACAAGTGTGCAACTGAATATAATGTGTATATCGTATGTAATACAAGTGTGTAACTGTATATCATATGTAATACAAGCGTGCAACTGAATATAATGTGCGTAACTGTATATCATATGTAATACAAGCGTGCAACTGAATATAATGTGTGTAACTGTATATCATATGTAATACAAGTGTGCAACTGAATATAATGTGTGTAACTGTATATCATATGTAATACAAGTGTGCAACTGAATATAGTGTGTGTAACTGTATATCCTATGTAATACAAGTGTGCAACTGAATATAGTGTGTGTAACTGTATATCATATGTAATACAAGTGTGCAACTGAATATAGTGTGTGTAACTGTATATCATATGTAATACAAGTGTGCAACTGAATATAGTGTGTGTAACTGTATATCATATGTAATACATTATATTCAGTTGCACACTTGTATTACATATGATATACAGTTACACACACTATATTTAGTTGCACACTTGTATTACATATGATATACAGTTACACACATTATATTCAGTTGCACACTTGTAACTGTATATAATATGTAATACAAGTGTGCAACTGAATATGTGTGTAACTGTATATAATATTTTTATAATGGCATTTCTGAGGTTGCATGGGTGGAAAGTGAATGAAGAAAAGAGTTCTCTATCCCCTCTCACAAGAGTCTCCTTTCTGGGAACTCTAATAGATTCTTTAGAAATGAGGATTTACCTGACATAGTCCAGGTTATCAAAACTTCTAAATTCCTGCCGTGTTCTTTATTCCACTTCTCGCCCTTCGGTGGCTCAGTGTATGGAAGTAATCGGCTTAATGGTAGCGGCAATGGACATAGTGCCGTTTGCCCGCCTACATCTCAGACCGCTGCAACTCTGCATGCTCAGTCAGTGGAATGGGGATTACACAGATTTGTCCCCTCTACTAAATCTGGATCAAGAGACCAGGGATTCTCTTCTCTGGTGGCTATCTCGGGTCCATCTGTCCAAAGGTATGACCTTTCGCAGGCCAGATTGGACAATTGTAACGACAGATGCCAGCCTTCTAGGCTGGGGGGCAGTCTGGAACTCCCTGAAGGCTCAGGGATCGTGGACTCAGGAGGAGACACTCCTTCCGATAAACATTCTGGAACTAAGAGCGATATTCAATGCTCTTCAGGCTTGGCCTCAGCTAGCGACAATGAGGTTCATCAGATTTCAGTCGGACAACATCACGAATGTGGCTTACATCAACCATCAAGGGGGAACAAGGAGTTCCCTAGCGATGTTGGAAGTCTCAAAGATAATTCGCTGGGCAGAGATTCACTCTTGCCACCTATCAGCTATCCATATCCCAGGTGTAGAGAACTGGGAGGCGGATTTTCTAAGTCGTCAGACTTTTCATCCGGGGGAGTGGGAACTCCATCCGGAGGTGTTTGCACTGGAACTGGATCTCATGGCGTCTCGCCAGAACGCCAAACTTCCTTGTTACGGATCCAGGTCCAGGGATCCCAAGGCGACGCTGATAGATGCTCTAGCAGCACCTTGGTCTTTCAACCTGGCTTATGTGTTTCCACCGTTTCCTCTGCTCCCTCGTCTTGCCTCGATTGCCAAAATCAAGCAGGAGAGAGCATCAGTGATCTTGATGAGCATCAGTGATCTTGATAGCGGCTGCGTGGCCACGCAGGACTTGGTATGCAGATCTGGTGGACATGTCATCCTTTCCACCATGGACTCTGCTTCTGAGACAGGACCTTCTACTTCAGGGTCCTTTCAACCATCCAAATCTAATTTCTCTGAGACTGACTGCCTGGAAATTGAACGCTTGATTTTATCAAAGCGTGGCTTATCCGAGTCAGTCATTGATACATCAATTCAGGCAAGAAAGCCTGTCACCAGGAAAATCTATCATAAGATATGGCGTAAATATCTTTATTGGTGCGAATCCAAGGGTTACTCATGGAGTAAAGTCAGGATTCCCAGGATATTATCTTTTCTCCAAGAAGGATTGGAAAAAGGATTGTCAGCTAGTTCGTTAAAGGGACAGATTTCTGCTCTGTCTATTCTTTTTCTTTGGCGGATGTTCCAGACGTTCAGGCATTTTGTCAGGCATTAGTTAGAATCAAGCCTGTCTTTAAACCAGTTGCTCCGCCATGGAGTTTAAATTTGGTTCTTAAGGTTCTAAAAGGGGTACCGTTTGAACCTCTTCATTCCATAGATATCAAGCTTTTATCTTGGAAAGTTCTGTTTTTGGTAGCTATTTCCTCGGCTCGTAGAGTTTCCGAGTTATCTGCCTTACAATGTGATTCCCCTTATCTGATTTTCCATGCAGATAAGGTAGTTTTGCGTACCAAACCTGGGTTTTTACCTAAGGTGGTATCTAATAAGAATATCAATCAGGAGATTGTTGTTCCGTCATTGTGTCCTAATCCTTCTTCAAAGAAGGAACGTCTATTACACAATCTTGACGTGGTTCGTGCTTTAAAGTATTACTTACATGCTACTAAAGATTTTCGTCAAACATCTGCTTTGTTTGTTGTCTACTCTGGACAGAGGAAAGGCCTAAAGGCTTCGGCAACTTCTCTTTCGCTTTGGCTAAGAAGTATAATACGCTTAGCTTATGAGACTGCTGGCCAGCAGCCTCCTGAAAGGATTACAGCTCATTCTACTAGAGCTGTGGCTTTCACATGGGCCTTTAAAAATGAGGCTTCTGTTGAACAGATTTGCAAGGCGGCGACTTGGTCTTCGCTTCATACTTTTTCAAAATTCTATAAATTTGATACTTTTGCTTCTTCGGAGGCTATTTTTTGGAGAGAGGTTTTACAGGCAGTGGTACCTTCCGTTTAAGTACCTGCCTTGTCCCTCCCTTCATCTGTGTACTTTAGCTTTGGTATTGGTATCCCACAAGTAATGGATGATCCGTGGACTGGATACACCTTACAAGAGAAAACATAATTTATGCTTACCTGATAAATTTATTTCTCTTGTGGTGTATCCAGTCCACGGCCCGCCCTGTCATTTTAAGGCAGGTATTTTTTAACTTTAAACTACAGTCACCACTGCACCCTATGGTTTCTCCTTTCTCTTTCTTGTCTTCGGTCGAATGACTGGATATGGCAGTTAGGGGAGGAGCTATATAGACAGCTCTGCTGTGGGTGATCCTCTTGCAACTTCCTGTTGGGAAGGAGAATATCCCACAAGTAATGGATGATCCGTGGACTGGATACACCACAAGAGAAATAAATTTATCAGGTAAGCATAAATTATGTTTTTAAAACTTCTCATATTTCGGATGAATTTTTAAGTGACCGCCATCATTCTGACTTATCTGGTTCAGAAGATTCTGCCTCAGATATTGATACTGATAAATCTTCATATTTGTTTAAGATGGAGTTTATTCGTTCTTTACTGAAAGAAGTGTTGATTGCATTAGATATGGAGGAGTCTAGTCCTCTTGATACTAAATCTGCTAAGCGTTTAAATTCGGTTTATAAACCTCATGTAGTTATTCCAGAAGTTTTTCCAGTCCCTGATGCTATTTCAGAAGTGATTTCTATGGAATAGTCTGGGTAGTTAATTTACTCCTTCTCCAAGGTTTAAGAAATTGTACCCTGTGCCATCTGATAGATTAGAGTTTTGGGACAAAATCCCCAAAGTTGATGGGGCTATCTCTACTCTTGCTAAACGTACTACTATTCCTACGGCAGATAGTACTTCCTTTAAGGATCCTTTGGATAGGAAGCTTGAATCCTTTCTAAGGAGCGCTTATTTATGTTCAGGTAATCTTCTTAGACCTGCTATTTCTTTGGCTGATGTTGCTGCAGCTTCAACTTTCTGGTTGGAGGCTTTAGCGCAACAAGTGTCAGACCATAATGCTTACAGCATTGTTAAACTTCTTCAACATGCTAATAACTTTGTGATGCCATTTTTGATATCATTAGAATTGATGTCAGGTATATGTCTTTAGCTATTTTAGCTAGAAGAGCCGCTTAAAACTTGGAATGCAGATATGACTTCTAAGTCAACTTTGCTTTCTCTCTCTTTCCAAGGTAACAAATTGTTTGGTTCTCAGTTGGATTCAATAATTTCAACTGTTACTGGGGGGAAGGGAGCCTTTTTGCCTCAGGACAAAAAAATCTAAAGGTAAATATAGGGCTGCTAATCGTTTTCGTTCCTTTCGTCAGAATAAGGAGCAGAAGCCTGACCCTTCCTGTAAAGGAACGGTTTCCGTTTGGAAACCTTCTCCAGTCTGGAATAAATCCAAGACTTTTAGAAAGTCAAAACCAGCTCCCAAATCCGCATGAAGGTGCGGCCCTCATTCCAGCACAGCTGGTAGGGGGCAGGTTACGATTTTTCAAAGATGTTTGGATCAATTCGATTCACAGTCTTTGGATTCAGAACATTGTTTCACAAGGGTACAGAATAGGTTTCATGGTAAGGCCGCCTGTGAGAAGATTTTTTCTCTCACGCATTCCAGTAAATCCAGTGAAGGCTCAGGCGTTTCTGAAATGTGTTTCAGACCTAGAGTTGGCTGGGGTAATTATGTCAGTTCCATTTCTGGAACACGGGGTCTGGGGTTTTACTCAAATCTCTTCATTGTACCAAAGAAGGAGAATTCCTTCAGACCAGTTCTGGATCTAAAAATATTGAATCGTTATGTAAGGATACCAACATTCAAAATGGTAACTATAAGGACTATTCTGCCTTTTGTTCAGCAAGGGCATTATATGTCTACAATAGACTTACAGGATGCATATCTTCATATTCCGATTCATCCAGATCACTATCAGTTCCTGAGATTCTCTTTTCTAGACAAGCATTACCAGTTTGTTGCTCTTCTGTTTGGCCTAGCAACAGCTCCAAGGATCTTTTCGAAGGTTCTCGGTGCCCTTCTCTCTGTAATCAGAGAACAGGGTATTGCGGTATTTCCTTATTTGGACGATATCTTGGTACTTGCTCAGTCTTTACATTCTGCAGAATCTCATACAAATCAACTTGTGTTGTTTCTTCAAAGACATGGTTGGAGGATCAATTTACCAAAGAGTTCCTTGATTCCTCAGACAAGGGTAACCTTTTTGGGTTTCCAAATAGATTCAGTGTCCATGACTTTGTCTCTAACAGAAAAGAGACGTCTGAAATTGGTTTCAGCTTGTCGAAACCTTCAGTCTCAATTGTTCCCTTCGGTAGCATTATGCATGGAAATTCTAGGTCTCATGACTGCTGCATCGGACGCGATCCCTTTTGCTCGTTTTCACATGAGACCTCTCCAGCTTTGTATGCTGAACCAATGGTGCAGGGATTATACAAAGATATCACAATTAATATCCTTAAATCCCAATGTTCGATCTTCTCTGACTTGGTGGTTGAATCACCATCGTTTAATTCAAGGGGCCTCTTTTGTTCGTCCAACCTGGACTGTGATCTCAACAGATGCGAGTCTTTCAGGTTGGGGAGCTGTATGGGGGTCTCTGACAGCGCAGGGGGTTTGGGAATCTCAGGAGGCGAGATTACCAATCAACATTTTGGAGCTCTTCAGTTCTGGCCTCTTCTGAAGAGAGAATCGTTTATTTGTTTTCAGACAGACAATGTCACAACCGTGGCGTATGTAAATCATCAAGGTGGGACTCACAGTCCTCAAGCTATGAAAGAAGTATCTCGGATACTTGTATGGGCGGAATCCACCTCCTGTCTAATTTCTGCGGTTCACATTCCAGGTGTAGACAATTGGGGACGTTACATCCGGGCGAATGGTCTCTTCACCCAGAGGTATTTCTTCAGATTGTTCAAATCTGGGGACTTCCAGAAATAGATCTAAACCAGAAACTTCCCAGGTATCTGTCCAGATCCAGGGATCCTCAGGCGGAAGCAGTGGATGCGTTGTCGCTTCCTTGGAATTATCATCCTGCCTATATCTTTCCGCCTCTAGTTCTTCTTCTTCCAAAAGTGATTTCCAAAATTCTAATGGAACGTTCGTTTGTACTGCTGGTGGCTCCAGCATGGCCTCACAGGTTTTGGTATGTGGATCTCATTCGGATGGCCAGTTGCCAACCTTGGACACTTCCGTTAAGACCAGACCTTCTATCTCAAGGCCCATTTTTCCATCAGGATCTCAAATCATTAAATTTGAAGGTATGGAGATTGAACGCTTGATTCTTAGTCATAGAGGTTTCTCTGACTCAGTGATTAATACTATGTTACAGGCTCGTAAATCTGTCTCTAGAAAGATTTATTATCGAGTTTGGAAGACTTACATTTCATGGTGTTCTTCTCATAAATTCTCTTGGCATTCTTTTAGAATTCCTAGAATTTTACAATTTCTTCAGGATGGTTTGGATAAGGTTTTGTCTGCAAGTTCCTTGAAAGGACAAATCTCTGCTCTTTCTGTTCTTTTTCACAGAAAGATCGCTAATCTTCCTGATATTCATTGTTTTGTACAGGCTTTGGTTCGTATCAAACCTGTTATTAAGTCAATCTCTCCTCCTTGGAGTCTTAATTTGGTTCTGAGGGCTTTACAGGCTCCTCTGTTTGAACCTATGCAGTCTCTGGATATTAAATTACTTTCTTGGAAAGTTTTGTTCCTTTTGGCCATCTCTTCTGCTAGAAGAGTTTCTGAGTTATCTGCTCTTTCTTGTGAATCTCCTTTTCTGATTTTTCATCAGGATAAAGCGGTGTTGCAGACTTCATTTAAATTTTTACCTAAGGTTGTGAATTCTAACAACATTAGTAGAGAAATTGTTGTTCCTTCATTGTGTGTTAATCCTAAGAATTCTCTGGAAAGATCTTTACATTCTTTGGATGTAGTAAGAGCTTTGAAATATTATGTTGAAGCTACTAAAGATTTTAGAAAGACTTCTAGTCTATTTGTTATCTTTTCTGGTTCCAGGAAAGGTCAGAAGGCTTCTGCCTTTTCTTTGGTGTCTTGGTTAAATTCTTTGATTCATCTTGCTTATGTGGAGTTGGGTAAGTCCCCGCCTCAAAGGATTACGGCTCATTCTACTAGGTCAGTTTCTACTTCCTGGGCTTTTAGAAATGAAGCTTCTGTTGATCAGATTTGCAAAGCAGCAACTTGGTCTTCTTTGCATACTTTTACTAAATTCTACCATTTAGATGTTTTTTCTTTTTCTGAAGCAGTTTTTGGTAGAAAAGTACTTCAGGCAGCTGTTTCAGTTTGATTCTTCTGCTTATGATTTCAGTTTTTTTTTCATTATAAGATTAAAACTTTTTACATTTGGGTTGTGAATTATTTTTTCAGCGGAATTGGCTGTCTTTATTTTATCCCTCCCTCTCTAGTGACTCTTGCGTGGAAGTTCCACATCTTGGGTATCTGCTATCCCATACGTCACTAGCTCATGGACTCTTGCTAATTACATGAAAGACAACATAATTTATATAAGAACTTACCTGATAAATTAATTTCTTTCATATTAGCAAGAGTCCATGAGGCCCACCCTTTTTTGTGGTGGTTATGATTTTTTTGTATAAAGCACAATTATTCCAATTCCTTATTTTTGATGCTTTCACTCATTTCTTATCACCCCACTTCTTGGCTATTCGTTAAACTGAATTGTGGGTGTGGTGAGGGGTGTATTTATAGGCATTTTGAGGTTTGGGAAACTTTGCCCCTCCTGGTAGGAATGTATATCCCATACGTCACTAGCTCATGGACTCTTGCTAATATGAAAGAAATGAATTTATCAGGTAAGTTCTTACATAAATTATGTTTTTCTGAGCAAAAGTTTTTAAAAGCGGATGCTGTCCAAGAGTCTAATGACGAGGTTCAAGGTATGCCGCAGCTTTCTCCCCAAGCGTCCCAAATTTTACTGCCCGCACAAGCAGTGCCCTGCACTTCTGCTCTAGCTCCCGCTGGAGATAACTTAAAAGACATAGCTTCTCTCATGTCTTATACAATTTCTGATGCATTGTCTGCTTTCCAAATGTTGCAGGGCAAACAGAAGAAGGAAACCAGACATTCAGTAAGCAAGGTTTTTGACGCAATTTCGGAGGTACCCACCTGAAGAGGAGGGTACTTCTGTACCATCTGAAGGTGAAATTTCAGATTCAGAAAGTTTATTGCCTCTGACGGATTCAGAGGTTGTATCTTTTAGGTTTAAACTAGAGCACCTCCATCTGTTACTTTGTTGCTTTATTTACTTTGGACAACAGTGACTCCACGGTAGTGGTTGTCCCTAAGCAATCTAGTAAGTTGGACAAATATTTTGAGGTTCCTTCTTACTCAGATGTGTTTCCAGTCCCAAAAAGAGCTTCTGAGGTCATTTCTAAGGAGTGGGAGAGACCGGGGATTCCTTTTTCTCCTTCTCCTATTTTTAGAAGATGTTTCCCATAGCTGACTCCATTAAGGAGGCTTGGCAAACAGTTCCTAAGGTGGAAGGAACAGTTTCCACCTTAGCCAAGAGAACTACTATTCCCATAGGTCTGCTCAAAAAGATATATGTTCACCAGGGCCTGCAAAGGCAACCAACTGTGTGCATTGCTACCGTCACTAGTGCGGCGGCGTATTGGTTTGATGCACTGTCTGAGGCTCTCAGTACAGAGACTTCCTTGGAGGAGATCCAAGACAGAATAAAGGCTCTGAAGCTAGCTAATGCCTTTATTACAGACGCTTTTCTGCAGATTATTAAACTGGGAGCTAAGATTTTGGGTTTTTCTATCCTAGCTCTCAGAGCCTTGTGGTTAAAACCTTGGTCTGCGGATGTTTCCTCTGTCTAAACTTCTGGCTTTTTCCTTACAAGGGGAAGACCTTGTTTGGACCTGGCCTTATGAAAATTATTTCTGATATCACGGGAGGTAAGAGTCATCTTCTCCCTAAGGATAAGAGAATTAAACAAAAAGGACTACAGAGTAATTTTCGTTCCTTTCGAAATTTCAAGGGAAGTTATTGCTCTTCCTCCAAGCAGGAACAATCTAAACCTGCATGGAGACCTAACCAGTCTTGGAATAAGGGAAAGCTATCCAAGAAGCCTGCTAGTGAATCCAAGACGGCATGAAGGGCATGCCCCCGATCCGGGACCGGATCTGGTAGGGGGCAGTCTTTCATTCTTTGCTCAGGCTTGGGTTCGGGATGTTCAGGATCCCTGGGCAATAGAAATAGTGTCTCAGGGATACAAACTAGAGTTCAAAAGTTTTCCTCCCAGAGGCAGGTTTCTGCTTTCAAGATTATCTGCAGACCAGACAAAAAGAGAGGCGTTCTTACACTGTGTAGGACAGGGCTCGACGAACCCAGGAGCCTGGGAGCCACTGGCTCCTAGAATTTTACCCCTGGCTCCTAACTTTTTGGTGTATTCTCCATATATCTATATACAAATCCAACTGTCTGGCTCCTTAATATTCTTACTGGCTCCTAATTTTTTAACATATTTGTCAAGGACTGGTGTAGGAGACCTCTCCGATCTGGGAGTGATTGTTCCTGTTCCGTTACTGGAACAGGGTCTGGGATTTTATTCCAATCTGTTCGCGGTTCCCAAAAAAGAGGGAACTTTTCAGGCCAATTTTAGATCTCAAGAGTCTAAACAAGTTTGTCGGAGTACCGTCCTTAAAGATGGAAACTATTCGTTCCATTCTCCCTTTGATCCAAGAGGGTCAATTTATGACAACGGTGAATTTAAAGGACGCGTACCTGCATGTTCCCATTCACAGGGATCATCACAAGTTCCTAAGGTTTTCCTTTATGGACAAACACTTTCAGTTCGTGGCCCTTCCCTTCGGTCTTGCCACAGCTCCTGGAATTTTCACAAAGGTTCTGGGATCGCTGTTAGCGGTGCTTTGGTTACGGGGCATTGCAGTGGCGACCTATCTGGACGGCATCCTAATCCAGGCGCCATCCTTACAACAAGCAAGATCACACACGGACATGGTATTATCCTTCCTGCGATCTCACGGGTGGAAGGTAAATTTGGAAAAGAGTTCCTTAGTTCCAGACACAAGGGTAACTTTCTTAGGAACCATAATAGACTCCCTGTCTATGAAGATTTTTCTGACAGAAGTCAGGAATTCAAAGATTATCGATACTTGCCGAGTCCTTCAGTCCACTTCTCGGCCGTCAGTGGCTCAGTGCATGGAGTTAATCGGGCTGATGGTGGTGGCAATGGACATCATCCCGTTCTCTCGGTTCCATCTCAGACCTCTGCAGTTAAGCATGCTTAGGCAATGGAACGGAGATTATGCGGACTTGTCTCCTCGAATTCTATTGGAGCAGGAGACAAGGGATTCTCTCCAATGGTGATTGTCTCTGGAGCATCTCTCCCAGGGAACCTGCTTTCGCAGACCAGTTTGGGTGATTGTGACAACAGACGCCAGCCTTCTAGGGTGGGGAGCAGTCTGGGGCTCTCTAAAAGCTCAGAGTTTGGACTCAGTCAGAGTATGTTCTCCCTATAAACATTCTAGAACTGAGAGCGATTTTCAATGCCCTTCTGGCCTGGCCCCAGTTAGCCTTGGTCCGGTTTATCAGGTTACAGTCGGACAACATAACTTCAGTGGCTTACTTCAATCATCAGGGAGGAACGAGGAGTTGTGTAGCGATGACAGACGTAACCAAAATAATCCAGTGGGAAGAAACCCACTCTTGTTGTCTATTGGAGATCCACATCCCAGGGGTGGACAACTGGGAGGCGGATTGCCTGAGCAGACAGATCTTTCATCCGGGGGAGTGGGAACTTCATCCGGAAGTGTTCTCCAGCCTGACTCTCAAGTGGGGTCAGCCGGAATTGGATCTCATGGCATCCAGACAGAATGCCAAGCTCCCGAGATACGGGTCGAGGTCCAGGGACCCCCAGGCGGAGATGATAGATGCTCTGGCGGTCCCTTGGACCTTCAGTCTGGCATACCTGTTTCCTCCGTTTGCCCTTCTTCCTCGGGTCATTGCTCGAATCGAACAGGAGAGGGCATCGGTGATCCTCCTAGCCCCAGCTTGGCCTCGCAGGATTTGGTATGCAGATCTGGTGGAGATGGCATCTCTGCCCCCTTGGAGACTTCCGTTGAGGATGGACCTTCTAATTCAGGGGCCCTTTATTCATCCAAATCTTTTTTTCTCTGAAGCTGACTGCTTGGAGATTGAACGCTTAATTTTATCCAATCGGGGGTTTTCTGACTCTGTCATAGAGACCATGATTCAGGCTCGTAAGCCTGTAACTAGAAAAATTTACCAAAAGGTTTGGCGTAAATATCTCTATTGGTGTGAATCCAAGGGCTACTCATGGAGTTATGAATCCTAGAATTTTGTCTTTTCTCCAAGAGGGTTTGGGGAAGGGATTGTCGACAAGTTCTTTAAAGGGCCAAATCTCGGCCCTATCTATTTTGTTACACAAACGTCTGGCGGATGTTCCAGATGTACAATCTTTTTGTCAGGCCTTGGTTAGGATCAGGCCTGTCTTCAAACCAGTTACTCCATGGAGTCTTAATGTAGCTCTCAAGGTTCTTCAAGGGGCTCCGTTTGAACCCATGCATTCCTTAGATATTAAGTTGTTATCTTGGAAAGTTTTATTTCTTGTTGCTATTTCTTCAGCTCGTAGAGTGTCTGAACTCTCGGCATTGCAGTATGAACCTCCTTATCTTATTTTACATTCAGATAAAGTAGTTTTACGTACTAAGTTAGGTTTTCTTCCTAAGGTTGTTTCTGATCGGAACATTAATCCGGAGATGATTGTTCTTTTCTTGTGTCCTAATTCTTCTTCTCAGAAGGAACGACTTTCACACAATTTGGACGTGGTCTGTGCTTTAAAGTTTTTTACTTGCAGGCGACTAAGGACTTTCGTCATACTTCTTTGTTTTTCATTTTCTCAGGAAAACGTAAGGGACAGAGAGCTACAGCAACTTCTTTCTTTTTGGCTGAAGAGTATCATACGTTTTGCATATGAGACTGCTGGGCAGCATCCTCTAGAGAGAGTTATGGCTCATTTCACAAGGGCTGTTGCTTCCTCATGGGCATTCAAAAATGAAGCTTCTGTGGAACAGATTTGCAAGGCTGCAACTTGGTCCTCTCTGCACTCTTTTTCAAAATTCTACTAGTTTGACACTTTTGCCTCGGCTGAGGCCGCTTTTGGGAGAAAGGTTCTTCAAGCAGTGGTGCCTTCCGTTTAGGTTCCCTGTCTTGTCCCTCCCGTATCATCTGTGTACTCTAGCTTGGGTATTGGATCCCATTAGTAATTAAGATGATCCGTGGACTCATTGTCCATAACTGATAAATTTCTTTATTGTTTGACACAGAGTCCACGGCCCGCCCTGTTCTTGTAGACAGGTTGTTGGTTATTGTAAACTTCAGACACCTCTGCACCTGGTTTTTCTTTCCTTAACTTCGGTCAAATGACTGGAGTGGGAGGGAAGGGAGGAGCTATTTAACAACTTTGCTGTAGTGCTCTTTGCTGCCTCCTGCTGACCATGAGGTGAGTATCCAATTAGTAATTAAGATGATCCGTGGACTCATTGTGTCAAAAAAGAAATACATTTATCAGGTAAGCATAAATTTTCTTTTTTGTATCATCATGTTGAATATATTATATTTTACAATTCACTTCACAATACATCCCTTAATGAACATTTATAAATAAAATATATTGTAAAATGTAATCAAACTCAATGTTATGCCTCACAGAACAAGTAAAAAAAAAAAAATAGTCATTAAGGCACTTTAACTTTTTTGTTCAATACTCACTTTATTGCTCACAACTTTGAGCTGTCCCAGCGCCACACCACCGCTTGACCACCGCCACACCACTCCCAGATGACTGATCAATGCCTGTTGCTCCTACACACACTGCAATTTTTGCGGGCATTCCATGGCCGCACACTTGTCCTCCTCTCATCCTCCCTCTCCGCCTCAGTTTTCATGACAAACCCCCCAAAAAAAATTGCATGCTCTTGTGGTTTTTAAACCGTGATGATTAATCGAGGTTTAAAACCGCATCCGCGATTAATCGTGCAGCCCTAGTGTGCACATATATTGTGTGTGAGGTATGTGGGTTATAGGGGAGTGTGCACATATATTCTGTGAGAGGTATGTGGGTTATAGGGGAGTGTGCACACATATTGTGTGTGAGATATGTGGGTTATAGAGGAGTGTGCTCATATATTGTGTGTGAGGTACGTGGGTTACAGGCGAGTGTGCACATATTTTGTGTGTGAGGTACGTGGGTTACAGGTGAGTGTGCACATATATTGTGTGTGAGGTACGTAGGTTACAGGTGAATGTGCACATATATTGTGTGTGAGGTTTGGGGGTTATAGGGGAGTGTGCACATATATTGTGTGTGAGGTACGTGGGTTACAGGTGAGTGTGCACATATATTGTGTGTGAGGTACGTAGGTTACAGGTGAGTGTGCACATATATTGTGTGTGAGGTACGTAGGTTACAGGTGAGTGTGCACATATATTGTTTGTGTGTGAGGTACGTAGGTTACAGGTGAGTGTGCACATATATTGTGTGTGTGTGAGGTACGTAGGTTACAGGTGAGTGTGCACATATATTGTTTGTGTGTGAGGTACGTGGGTTACAGGTGAGTGTGCACATATATTGTGTGTGTGTGAGGTACGTGGGTTACAGGTGAGTGTGCACATATATTGTGTGTGTGTGAGGTACGTGGGTTACAGGTGAGTGTGCACATATATTGTGTGTGTGTGAGGTACGTGGGTTACAGGTGATTGTGCACATATATTGTGTGTGTGTGTGAGGTACGTGGGTTACAGGTGATTGAGCACGTATATTGTGTGTGTGTGTGAGGTACGTGGGTTACAGGTGAGTGTGCACATATATTGTGTGTGTGAGATACGTGGGTTACAGGTGAGTGTGCACATATATTGTGTGTGTGTGTGAGGTACGTGGGTTACAGGTGATTGAGCACGTATATTGTGTGTGAGGTACGTGGGTTACAGGTGAGTGTGTGTGAGGTACGTGGGTTACAGGTGAGTGTGCACATATATTTTGTGTGTGAGGTACGTGGGTTATGGGTGAGTGTGCACATATATTGTGTGTATGAGGTACGTAGGTTGCAGGTGAGTGTGCACATATATTGTGTGTGAGGTATGTAGGTTACAGGGGAGTGTGCACATATATTGTGTGTATGAGGTACGTGGGTTACAGGTGATTGAGCACGTATATTGTGTGTGAGGTACGTGGGTTACAGGTGAGTGTGTGTGAGGTACGTGGGTTACAGGTGAGTGTGCACATATATTGTGTGTGTGAGGTACGTGGGTTATGGGTGAGTGTGCACATATATTGTGTGTGAGGTATGTAGGTTACAGGGGAGTGTGCACATATATTGTGTGTGTGAGGTATGTGGGTTACAGGGGAGTGTGCACATATATTGTGTGTGTGTGTGGTACGTTGGTTACAGGTGAGAGAGCACATATATTGGGTGTGAGGTACGTGGGTTTCAGGTGAGTGTGCACATATATTGTGTGTGTGTGTGAGGTATGTGGGTTACAGGTGAGTGCACATATATTGTGTGTGTGAGGTACGTGGGTTATGGGTGAGTGTGCACATATATTGTGTGTGAGGTATGTAGGTTACAGGGGAGTGTGCACATATATTGTGTGTGTGAGGTATGTGGGTTACAGGGGAGTGTGCACATATATTGTGTGTGTGTGTGAGGTACGTTGGTTACAGGTGAGAGAGCACATATATTGGGTGTGAGGTACGTGGGTTTCAGGTGAGTGTGCACATATATTGTGTGTGTGTGTGAGGTATGTGGGTTACAGGTGAGTGCACATATATTGTGTGAGGTATGTGGGTTACAGGTGAGTGTGCACATATATTGTGTGTGAGATACGTGGGTTACAGGTGAGTGTGCACATATATTGTGTGTGAGGTACGTGGGTTACAGGTGAGTGTGCACATATATTGTGTGTGAGGTACGTGGGTTACAGGTGAGTGTGCACATATATTGTATGTGTGTTACAGGTGAGTGTGCACATATATTGTGTGTATGAGGTATGTGGGTTACAGGTGAGTGTGCACATATATTGTGTATGAGGTATGTGGTTTACAGGTGAGTGTGCACATATATTGTGTGTGAGGTACGTGGGTTACAGGTGAGTGTGCGCGTATATTGTGTGTGAGGTACGTGGGTTACAGGTGAGTGTGCACATATATTGTATGTGTGTTACAGGTGAGTGTGCACATATATTGTGTGTATGAGGTATGTGGGTTACAGGTGAGTGTGCACATATATTGTGTATGAGGTATGTGGGTTACAGGTGAGTGTGCACATATATTGTGTGTGAGGTACGTGGGTTACAGGTGAGTGTGCGCGTATATTGTGTGTGAGGTACGTGGGTTACAGGTGAGGGTGCACACATAGTGTGTGTGTGTGAGGTACGTGGGTTACATGTGAGTGTGCACATATATTGTGTGTGTTAGGTACGTGAGTTTCAGGTGAGTGTTCACATATATTGTGTGTGAGGTACGTGGGTACAGGTGAGTGCACATATATTGTGTGAAGTTTGTGGGTTACAGGTGAGTGTGCACGTATATTGTGTGTGAGGTACGTGAGTTACAGGTGAGTGTGCACATATATTGTGTGTGAGGTACGTGGGTTACAGGTGAGTGTGCACATATATTGTGTGTGAGGTACGTGGGTTACAGGTGAGTGTGCACATATATTGTGTGTGAGGTACGTGGGTTACAGGTGAGTGTGCACATATATTGTGTGTGAGGTACGTGGGTTACAGGTGAGTGTGCACATATATTGTGTGTGAGGTACGTGGGTTACAGGTGAGTGTGCACATATATGGTTTGTGAGGTACTTGGGTTACAGGTGAGTGTACATAAGTGCGAAACTAAATAATTATCTCATGCGCACATAGTAATTTCTGGGTGACCACATGATTTTATTTATATACAAGGAGAGAGAATAATGCCTCCCACAAGCACTACAAACTACTTACACATACACGTGTATTCTCACTGTACAGGCCTTATGGATGTGATGCCTTCAGATGACTCCGCAGTAGGGCGCGGAGGAAAACCGGATGTGTGTGATCAGGTGAAGACTGTGGAGGATCAAGTTCCTATGAATACAGTTACAGGTAAATAGCGCCTATTAAGTAAATGTCAGATTCTGTGATGTTGGCATTTTGTCTCTTGTAAATAAGTGTGTGTGAGGTACGTGTGTTACAGGTGAGTGTGCACATATATTGTGTGAGGTACGTGTGTTACAGGTGAGTGTGCACATATATTGTGTGTGTGTGAGGTACATGGGTTAGAGGTGAGTGTGCACATATATTGTGTGTGAGGTATGTTGGTTACAGGTGAGTGTGCACATATATTGTGTGTGAAGTACGTGGGTTACAGGTGAGTGCACATATATTGTGTGTGAGAGGTATGTGGGTTACAGGTGAATGTGCACATATAGTGTGTGTTAGGTACGTGGGTTACAGGTGAGTGTGTGTGAGGTACGTCGGTTACAGGTGAGTGTGCGTGAGGTACGTGAGTTACAGGTGAGTGTGCACATATATTCTGTGTGAGAGGTATGTGGGTTACAGGTGAATGTGCACATATATTGTGTGTGAGGTATGTGGGTTACAGGTGAGTGTGAACATATTGTGTGAGGTACGTAGGTTACAGGTGAGTGTGCACATATATTCTGTGAGAGGTATGTGGGTTACAGGTGAATGTGCACATATATTGTGTGTGTGAGGTACGTGGGTTACAGGTGAGTGTGCACATATATTCTGTGTGAGAGGTATGTGGGTTACAGGTGAATGTGCACATATATTGTGTGAGAGGTATGTGGGTTACAGGTGAGTGTGCACATATATTGTGTGTGTGAGGTATGTGGGTTACAGGTGAGTGTGCACATATATTGTGTTTGAGGTACGTGGGTTACAGGTGAGTGTGCACATATATTGTGTGTGAGGTACGTGGGTTACAGGTGAGTGTGAATGTAGAGTGTGATTAGGGATACTACACTTTTGCTCTCCTAGCTTATCCCAAAATAGAGTGTGCTAACCTCATAAAGTACACTCTTAGTTCAGAAAAAAGTGTGGGAGAGGGATAGCGCTAATGAATAGCTGAGAGCCAAAATATCTGATAAAAACTCATATGAGATAGTACATCAGTGGTATGAAAAAAAGTGAAAAGAACGTGGAAAAAAAATATGTTGATATAAATATATATAGTGTAAAAAAGATCCAATTAAAATTAGCGTATCTAAGTTGCCAAAAAAGGGGATTGAATATATGTGTTCAAATGAATCAATATTTATTATAACAATGTAAATTACATATTAAAATAGATTCTAACAAATGACTCCTAAAAAAGATGCCGGCATCAGTAAAAGATATATATATATATATATATATATATATATATATATATATATATATATATATATATATATATATATATAACAATCTATATGACCTAAAGAATGTGCGATGAGTTAATCTGAATACATATATAAAATCTACAATATTAAAATCTGCAATTTGATTCTGATTAAATTATAATTGAGTAGCTATCTAAACTTCTAAAATTCTAAACTGAATTATTAGCAGCATATATAACTAAACAGAATTTGTAGCAGCATATATAACTAAAAAGTCTATTATAAAGTGCTTAATAGCAATGTTCCCAAAATGGAGCTGATCCGTGGGTGATATTGTTACCAGTATAATCTCCTTAGAGGGTAATGTTACCAGTGTGTCAATCCAAAGACAGGGTAAAGCGGTTTGATGTAAAAAGTAACTTTTTTCCTTCTGTGTGGCTTTACTCCGTTTTGTAGCTTGTTCTTAGCTTGTGTTTGTCCGTCCTCCGCAGCGGGTGTCCAGCGTGTGGAAATGATCCCAGAGAAATCAAGTTCCGGGTTATAGTTCAGGTGAAATTTCCCAATGGTAAAGTGCCGTTGTGCAATGTTTAAGCCTATGAATAATAGACCTTTAAAAGCACTCTGGGTTCGTTTTTCGTGGGTCCTGGGGCAGGGATTACACATGCAGAGACGGCTCACCTGTGATTAGTGACCGCTCAATGTACCTGTCCTATCCACCAACGATACCTCAGCTAGTGAAGAGATATAAAGTGTATCAAGGTTTAGTAAGCAAATTCTATGCGTTTCAGCCTCCAGGGGCCTTTATCAAGGTGAGTGTGCATACAGGTGAGTGTGCATACATATTGTGTGTGAGGTACGTGGGTTACAGGTGAGTGTGCACATATATTGTGTGTGTGAGGTACGTGGGTTACAGGTGAGTGTGCACATATATTGTGTGTGAGGTACGTGGGTTACAGGTGAGTGTGCACATATATTGTGTGTGAGAGGTATGTGGGTTACAGGTGAGTGTGCACATATATTGTGTGTGTGAGGTATGTGGGTTACAGGTGAGTGTGCACATATATTGTGTGTGAGGTACGTGGGTTACAAGTGAGTGTTCACATATATTGTGTGTGAGGTACGTGGGTTACAGGTGAGTGTGCACATATATTGTGTGTGAGGTTTGTGGGTTATAGGGGAGTGTGCACATATATTGTGTGTGAGGTACGTGGGTTACAGGTGAGTGTGCACATATATTGTGTGTGTGAGGTACGTGGGTTACAGGTGAGTGTGCACATATATTGTGTGTGTGAGGTACGTGGGTTACAGGTGAGTGAGCACGTATATTGTGTATGAGGTATGTGGGTTACAGGTGAGTGTGCACATATATTGTGTGTGAGGTACGTGGGTTACAGGTGAGTGTGCGCGTATATTGTGTGTGAGGTACGTGGGTTACAAGTGAGTGTGCACATATATTGTGTGTGAGGTACGTGGGTTACAGGTGAGGGTGCACACATAGTGTGTGTGTGAGGTACGTGGGTTACAGGTGAGTGTGCACATATATTGTGTGTGTGAGGTACGTGGGTTACAGGTGAGTGTGCACATATATTGTGTGTGAGGTACGTGGGTTACAGGTGAGGGTGCACACATAGTGTGTGTGTGAGGTACGTGGGTTACAGGTGAGTGCACATATATTGTGTGTGTTAGGTACGTGAGTTACAGGTGAGTGTTCACATATATTGTGTGTGAGGTACGTGGGTTACAGGTGAGTGTGAACATATATTGTGTGTGAGGTACGTGGGTTACAGGTGAGTGTGCACATATGTTGTGTGTGAGGTACATAGGTTACAGGTGAGTGTGCACATATATGGTTTGTGAGGTACTTGGGTTACAGGTGAGTGTACATAAGTGCGAAACTAAATAATTATCTCATGCGCACATAGTAATTTCTGGGTGACCACATGATTTTATTTATATATAAGGAGAGAGAATAATGCCTCCCACCAGCACTACAAACTACTTACACATACACGTGTATTCTCACTGTACAGGCCTTAGGGATGTGATGCCTTCAGATGACTCCGCAGTAGGGCACGGAGGAAAACCGGATGTGTGTGATCAGGTGAAGACTTTGGAGGATCAAGTTCCTATGAATACAGTTACAGGTAAATAGCGCCTATTAAGTAAATGTCAGATTCTGTGATGTTGGCATTTTGTCTCTTGTAAATAAGTGTGTGTGAGGTACGTGTGTTACAGGTGAGTGTGCACATATATTGTGTGAGGTACGTGTGTTACAGGTGAGTGTGCACATATATTGTGTGTGTGAGGTACGTGGGTTACAGGTGAGTGTGCACATATATTGTGTGTGTGAGGTACGTGGGTTACAGGTGAGTATGCACATATATTGTGTGTGAGGTACGTGGGTTACAGGTGAGTATGCACATATATTGTGTGTGAGGTACGTGGGTTACAGGTGAGTGTGCACATATATTGTGTGTGAGGTACGTGGGTTACAGGTGAGTGTGCACATATATTGTGTGAGGTACGTGGGTTACAGGTGAGTGTGCACATATATTGTGTGTGTGTGTGTGAGGTACGTGGGTTACAGGTGAGTGTGCACATATATTGTGTGTGTGAGGTACGTGGGTTACAGGTGAGTGAGCACGTATATTGTGTGTGATGTACGTGGGTTACAGGTGAGTGTGCACATATATTGTGTGTGTGTGTGTGAGGTACGTGGGTTACAGGTGAGTGTGCACATATATTGTGTGTATGAGGTACGTAGGTTACAGGTGAGGGTGCACATATATTGTGTGTGAGGTATGTAGGTTACAGGTGAGTGCACATATATTGTGTGTGAGGTACGTGGGTTACAGGTGAGTGAGCACATATATTGTGTGTGAGGTACGTGGGTTTCAGGTGAGTTGCACATATATTGTGTGTGTTGTACATGGGTTACAGGGGAGGAGTGGACATAAGTGGGGAAACTAATTAACTTGTATGCACATAGTAATTTCTGGGTGACCACATGATTTTATTTATATATAAGGAGAGCTATTGATGCATCCCACGGACAGTACAAACAACTTACACATACACGTGTATTCTCACTGTACAGGCCGTATGGATGTGACGCCTTCAGATAGCTCAGCGGTTGAGCACGGAGAACCTGATGTGGGTGACAAGGTGAAGACCGTGGAGCATCAAGTTCCTATGAATATGGCTACAGGTGATTAGCACTTATTAAGTTAATGTCAGATTCTGTGAAGGTGACATTTTGTCTCTTGTGAATAAGTGTGTGTGAGGTACGTAGGTTACAGGTGAGTGTGCACATATATTGTGTGTGAGGTACGTGGGTTACAGGTGAGTGAGCACGTATATTGTGTGTGATGTACGTGGGTTACAGGTGAGTGTGCACATATATTGTGTGTGAGGTACGTGGGTTACAGGTGAGTGTGCACATATATTGTGTGAGGTACGTGGGTTACAGGTGAGTGTGCACATATATTGTGTGTGTGTGTGTGAGGTACGTGGGTTACAGGTGAGTGTGCACATATATTGTGTGTGTGAGGTACGTGGGTTACAGGTGAGTGAGCACGTATATTGTGTGTGATGTACGTGGGTTACAGGTGAGTGTGCACATATATTGTGTGTGTGTGTGTGAGGTACGTGGGTTACAGGTGAGTGTGCACATATATTGTGTGTATGAGGTACGTAGGTTACAGGTGAGGGTGCACATATATTGTGTGTGAGGTATGTAGGTTACAGGTGAGTGCACATATATTGTGTGTGAGGTACGTGGGTTACAGGTGAGTGAGCACATATATTGTGTGTGAGGTACGTGGGTTTCAGGTGAGTTGCACATATATTGTGTGTGTTGTACATGGGTTACAGGGGAGGAGTGGACATAAGTGGGGAAACTAATTAACTTGTATGCACATAGTAATTTCTGGGTGACCACATGATTTTATTTATATATAAGGAGAGCTATTGATGCATCCCACGGACAGTACAAACAACTTACACATACACGTGTATTCTCACTGTACAGGCCGTATGGATGTGACGCCTTCAGATAGCTCAGCGGTTGAGCACGGAGAACCTGATGTGGGTGACAAGGTGAAGACCGTGGAGCATCAAGTTCCTATGAATATGGCTACAGGTGATTAGCACTTATTAAGTTAATGTCAGATTCTGTGAAGGTGACATTTTGTCTCTTGTGAATAAGTGTGTGTGAGGTACGTAGGTTACAGGTGAGTGTGCACATATATTGTGTGTGAGGTACGTGGGTTACAGGTGAGTGCGCACATATATTGTGTGTGTGAGGTACGTGGGTTACAGGTGAGTGTGCACATATATTGTGTGTGTGAGGTACGTGGGTTACAGGTGAGTGTGCACATATATTGTGTGTGAGGTACATGGGTTACAGGTGAATGTGCACATATATTGTGTGAGAGGTATGTAGGTTACAGGTGAATGTGCACATATATAGTGTGTGTGAGGTATGTGGGTTACAGGTGAGTGTGCACATACATTGTGTGTGAGGTATGTGGGTTACAGGTGAGTGTGCACATATATTGTGTGAGGTATGTGGGTTACAGGGGAGTGTGCACATATATTGTGTGAGGTATGTGGGTTACAGGTGAGTGTGCACGTATATTGTGTGTGAGGTACGTGGGTTACAGGGGAGTGTGCACATATATTGTGTGTGAGGTACGTGGGTTACAGGTGAGTGTGCACATATATTGTGTGTGAGGTACGTGGGTTACAGGTGAGTGTGCATACATATTGTGTGTGAGGTACGTGGGTTACAGGTGAGTGTGCACATATATTGTGTGTGAGGTACGTGGGTTACAGGTGAGTGTGCACATATATTGTGTGTGAGGTACGTGGGTTACAGGTGAGTGTGCACATTTATTGTGTGTGAGGTACGTGGGTTACAGGTGAGTGCACATATATTGTGTGTGAGGTACGTAGGTTACAGGTGAGTGTGCACATATATTGTGTGTGAGAGGTATGTGGGTTACAGGTGAGTGTGCACATATATTGTGTGTGAGGTACGTGGGTTACAGGTGAGTGTGCACATATATTGTGTGTGAGGTACGTGGGTTACAGGTGAGTGTGCATACATATTGTGTGTGAGGTACGTGGGTTACAGGTGAGTGTGCACATATATTGTGTGTGAGGTACGTGGGTTACAGGTGAGTGTGCACATATATTGTGTGTGAGGTACGTGGGTTACAGGTGAGTGTGCACATTTATTGTGTGTGAGGTACGTGGGTTACAGGTGAGTGCACATATATTGTGTGTGAGAGGTATGTGGGTTACAGGTGAGTGTGCACATATATTGTGTGTGTGAGGTACGTGGGTTACAGGTGAGTGTGCACATATATTGTGTGTGAGGTATGTGGGTTACAGGTGAGTGTGCGCGTATATTGTGTGTGAGGTACATGGGTTACAGGTGAGTGTGCACATGTATTGTGTGTGAGGTACGTGGGTTACAGGTGAGTGCACATATATTGTGTGTGAGAGGTATGTGGGTTACAGGTGAGTGTGCACATATATTGTGTGTGAGGTATGTGGGTTACAGGTGAGTCTGCACATATATTGTGTGTGTGTGAGGTATGTGGGTTACAGGTGAGTGTGCATATATATTGTGTGTGAGGTACTTGGGTTACAGGTGAGTGTGCACATATATTGTGTGTGTGTGTGTGTGTGTGAGGTATGTGGGTTACAGGTGAGTGTGCGCGTATATTGTGTGTGTGAGTTACATGGGTTACAAGTGAGTGTGCACATATATTGTGTGTGAGGTACGTGGGTTATAGGGGAGTGTGCACACATAGTGTGTGTTTGAGGTACGTGGGTTACATGTGAGTGTGCACATATATTGTGTGTGTTAGGTACGTGAGTTACAGGTGAGTGTTCACATATATTGTGTGTGTGAGGTACGTGGGTTACAGGTGAGTGAGCACGTATATTGTGTATGAGGTATGTGGGTTACAGGTGAGTGTGCACATATATTGTGTGTGAGGTACGTGGGTTACAGGTGAGTGTGCGCGTATATTGTGTGTGAGGTACGTGGGTTACAAGTGAGTGTGCACATATATTGTGTGTGAGGTACGTGGGTTACAGGTGAGGGTGCACACATAGTGTGTGTGTGAGGTACGTGGGTTACAGGTGAGTGTGCACATATATTGTGTGTGTTAGGTACGTGAGTTACAGGTGAGTGTTCACATATATTGTGTGTGAGGTACGTGGGTTACAGGTGAGTGTGCACATATATTGTGTGTGAGGTACGTGGGTTACAGGTGAGTGTGCACATATGTTGTGTGTGAGGTACATAGGTTACAGGTGAGTGTGCACATATATGGTTTGTGAGGTACTTGGGTTACAGGTGAGTGTGCACATATATTGTGTGTGTTAGGTACGTGGGTTACAGGTGAGTGTGCACATATATTGTGTGTGAGGTACGTGGGTTACAGGTGAGTGTGCACATATATTGTGTGTGAGGTACGTGGGTTACAGGTGAGTGTGCACATATATTGTGTGTGAGGTACGTGGGTTACAGGTGAGTGTGCACATATATGGTTTGTGAGGTACTTGGGTTACAGGTGAGTGTACATAAGTGTGAAACTAAATAATTATCTCATGCGCACATAGTAATTTCTGGGTGACCACATGATTTTATTTATATACAAGGAGAGAGAATAATGCCTCCCACAAGCACTACAAACTACTTACACATACACGTGTATTCTCACTGTACAGGCCTTATGGATGTGATGCCTTCAGATGACTCCGCAGTAGGGCACGGAGGAAAACCGGATGTGTGTGATCAGGTGAAGACTGTGGAGGATCAAGTTCCTATGAATACAGTTACAGGTAAATAGCGCCTATTAAGTAAATGTCAGATTCTGTGATGTTGGCATTTTGTCTCTTGTAAATAAGTGTGTGTGAGGTACGTGTGTTACAGGTGAGTGTGCACATATATTGTGTGAGGTACGTGTGTTACAGGTGAGTGTGCACATATATTGTGTGTGTGAGGTACGTGGGTTACAGGTGAGTATGCACATATATTGTGTGTGAGGTACGTGGGTTACAGGTGAGTGTGCACATATATTGTGTGAGGTACGTGGGTTACAGGTGAGTGTGCACATATATTGTGTGTGTGTGAGGTACGTGGGTTACAGGTGAGTGTGCACATATATTGTGTGTTAGGTACGTGGGTTACAGGTGAGTGTGCACATATATTGTGTGTTAGGTACGTGGGTTACAGGTGAGTGTGCACATATATTGTGTGTTAGGTACGTGGGTTACAGGTAAGTGTGCACATATATTGTGTGTGAGGTACGTGGGTTACAGGTGAGTGTGCACATATATTGTGTGTGAGGTACGTGGGTTACAGGTGAGTGTGCACATATATTGTGTGTGAGGTATGTAGGTTACAGGTGAGTGTGCACATATATTGTGTGTGAGGTACATGGGTTACAGGTGAGTGTGCACATATATTGTGAGAGGTACGTGGGTTACAGGTGAGTGTGCACAACTATTGTATGAGACATACGTGGGTTACAGGTGAGTGTGCACATATATTGTGTGTGTGTAAGGTACGTGGGTTACAGGTGAGTGTGCACATATATTGTGTGTGAGGTATGTGGGTTACTGGTGAGTGTGCACATATATTGTGTGTGTGAGGTACGTGGGTTAGAGGTGAGTGTGCACATATATTGTGTGTGAGGTACGTGGGTTACAGGTGAGTGTGCACATATATTGTGTGTGAGAGGTATGTGGGTTACAGGTGAATGTGCACATATAGTGTGTGTGAGGTACGTGGGTTACAGGTGAGTGCGTGTGAGGTACGTGGGTTACAGGTGAGTCTGCACATATAGTGTGTGTGTGTGAGGTACGTGGGTTACAGGTGAGTGTGCACATATATTGTGTGTGAAGTACGTGGGTTACAGGTGAGTGTGCACATGTATTGTGTGTGAGGTACGTGGGTTACAGGTGAGTGCACATATATTGTGTGTGTGAGGTACATAGGTTACAGGTGAGTGTGCACATATATTGTGTGTGAGTTACGTGGGTTACAGGTGAATGTGCACCTATATTGTGTGTAAGGTACGTGGGTTACAGGTGAATGTGCACCTATATTGTGTGTGGGGTACGTGGGTTACAAATGAGTGTGCACATATATTGTGTGTGAGGTACGTGGGTTACAGGTGAGTGTGCACATGTATTGTGTGAGAGGTATGTGGGTTACAGGTGAGTGCACATATATTGTGTGTGTGAGGTACATAGGTTACAGGTGAGTGTGCACATATATTGTGTGTGAGGTATGTGGGTTACAGGTGAGTGTGCACATATATTGTGTGTAAGGTACGTGGGTTACAGGTGAATGTGCACCTATATTGTGTGTGGGGTACGTGGGTTACAAATGAGTGTGCACATATATTGTGTGTGAGGTACGTGGGTTACAGGTGAGTGTGCACATGTATTGTGTGAGAGGTATGTGGGTTACAGGTGAGTGCACATATATTGTGTGTGTGAGGTACATAGGTTACAGGTGAGTGTGCACATATATTGTGTGTGAGGTACATGGGTTACAGGTGAGTGTTCACATATATTGTGTGTGAGGTACATGGGTTACAGGTGAGTGTGCACATATATTGTGTGTAAGGTACGTGGGTTACAGGTGAATGTGCACCTATATTGTGTGTGGGGTACGTGGGTTACAAATGAGTGTGCACATATATTGTGTGAGGTACGTGGGTTACAGGTGAGTGTGCACATATATTGTTTGTGAGGTACGTGGGTTACATGTGAGTGTGCACATATATTGTGTGTGGGGTACGTGGGTTACAGGTGAGTGCACATATATTGTGTGTGAGGTATGGGGGTTACAGGTGAGTATGCACATATATTGTGTGTGAGGTACGTGGGTTACAGGTGAGTGTGCACATATATTGTGTGTGAGGTACATAGGTTACAGGTGATTGTGCACATATATTGTGTGTGAGGTACGTGGGTTACAGGTGAGTGTGCACATATATTGTGAGAGGTACGTGGGTTACAGGTGAGTGTATAGTGTGAGAAAGGGGGGTGGGATAAGCGCTCTATATGGGAGCTCACCGGATAAAAATGTGTGATGTAATATATTCTATTATTTTAAAGAGATTGAAGCCATGTGATATATAAAAGGTTTTAATAAAAAATGTATATTAGTCATATGTGAATATCGTAGTAATGAATACCGTAATATACACTGTACACAAATAGTTAAAAATACATATATGATGCCGGCATCGACTGAGTTAAAATATAGCTAAGAATTAAGCCATATACATGCAGAGATATATATAAAATAGCAGTATATTGATTAACAAAAAACAGTATGGCTGCAGAGAGCTAATAATTTCTAACCGCTCTTATGTCTGGAGCAAATATCAAGTGAGTCCAATCTGTTAGCCGTTAGAAGCAGCTATGAGAAAACAAGCCGTGAGCTGTGTGCGTCACGTCACCTGACTAAACAAAGTCCTCCAATCCTGTGAGCCAAAAGTGGATACAAATTTAAAACAAGAGAGTCTCAGTAGGAAATAGACACTTTGTGTCACTAATAATACTTGCAAGTGTCCAAAGGTTTTCTTTGAAGTCAGTGATGATGAATTTTCAGCTGTTCAAAACAGCGCGATGTAGATCCGTCTTTCTCCCTTTTAGTAGATGATTCTTTGTCCAAAGTAGGTTCCGGCTTGTATAGTATCCGCTGTATTTTGTGAATGATTTTTCTATACAGCAGAGAATTCTTACTATAATGCAAACACAATGCAATAGATGGGCACACAGGAATTACTCATACATCTACCTCAATGCTTTCAGGGAGGTAGTAATGAACCTGTTTTTTGTGCCGTGAGAGGAAAAAGTTGTAAATCAGCACTGAGAAAAGGTTACACACAGGGATTATTCATATCTCTCTCTCTATATTTATCATAGAGGTCGAAATTAACCTGTGAGTTGTAACATATGACAATCAGTGTGAATAAGTATGTAGTAAATTTGCTTACTTTTACTATAGAGAGAGATATATGAATAATCCCTGTGTGTAACCTTTTCTCAGTGCTGATTTACAACTTTTTCCTCTCACGGCACAAAAAACAGGTTCATTTCTACCTCCCTGAAAGCATTGAGGTAGATGTATGAGTAATTTCTGTGTGCCCATCTATTGCATTGTGTTTGCATTATAGTAAGAATTCTCTGCTGTATAGAAAAATCATTCACAAAATACAGCGGATACTATACAAGCCGGAACCTACTTTGGACAAAGAATCATCTACTAAAAGGGAGAAAGACGGATCTACATCGCGCTGTTTTGAACAGCTGAAAATTCATCATCACTGACTTCAAAGAAAACCTTTGGACACTTGCAAGTATTATTAGTGACACAAAGTGTCTATTTCCTACTGAGACTCTCTTGTTTTAAATTTGTATCCACTTTTGGCTCACAGGATTGGAGGACTTTGTTTAGTCAGGTGACGTGACGCACACAGCTCACGGCTTGTTTTCTCATAGCTGCTTCTAACGGCTAACAGATTGGTCTCACTCAATATTTGCTCCAGACATAAGAGCGGTTTGAAATTATTAGCTCTCTGCAGCCATACTGTTTTTTGTTAATCAATATACTGCTATTTTATATACTGTATATCTCTGCATGTATATGGCTTAATTCTTAGCTATATTTTAACTCAGTCGATGCCGGCATCATATATGTATTTTTAACTATTTGTGTACAGTGTATATTACGGTATTCATTACTACGATATTCACATATGACTAATATACATTTTTTATTAAAACCTTTTATATAATCACTTGACTTCAATCTCTTTAAAATAATAGAATATATTACATCACACATTTTTATCCGGTGAGCTCCCATATAGAGCGCTTATCCCACCCCCCTTTCTCATACTATGCACCTATAGTCAGTATATGGAGATTTACTAGACTACTAAGGGATTTAAGCTTACACCGTTTCTATAGCACTCGCACCACATCTTTTACTTTACAGGTGAGTGTGCACATATATTGTGTGTGTGAGGTACGTGGGTTAAAGGTGAGTGTGCACATATATTGTATGTGAGGTATGTGGGTTACAGGGGAGTGTGCACATATATTGTGTGTGTGAAGTATGTGGGTTACAGGTAAGTGTGCATATATATTGTGTGTGTGAGGTACGTGGGTTACAGGTGAGTGTGCACGTATATTGTGTGTGGGTTACAGGTGAGTGTGCACGTATATTGTGTGTGAGGTACGTGGGTTACAAGTGAGTGTTCACATATATTGTGTGTGAGGTACGTGGGTTACAGGTGAGTGTTCACATATATTGTGTGTGAAGTACGTGGGTTACATGTGAGTGTGCACATATATTGTGTGTGTTAGGTACGTGAGTTACAGGTGAGTGTTCACATATATTGTGTGTGAGGTACGTGGGTTACAGGTGAGTGTGCAGATATATTGTGTGTGTTCGGTACGTGAGTTACAGGTGAGTGTTCACATATTTTGTGTGTGAGGTACGTGGGTTACATGTGAGTGTTCACATATTTTGTGTGTGAGGTACGTGGGTTACAGGTGAGTGTTCACATATATTGTGTGTGAGGTACGTGGGTTACAGGTGAGTGTGCACATATATTGTGTGTGAGGTACGTGGGTTACAGGTGAGTGTGCACATATATTGTGTGTGAGGTACGTGGGTTACAGGTGAGTGTGCACATATATTGTGTGTGAGGTACGTGGGTTACAGGTGAGTGTGCACATATATTGTGTGTGAGGTACATTGGTTACAGGTGAGTGTGCAGATATATTGTGTGTGAGGTACTTGGGTTACAGGTGAGTGTGCACATATATTGTGTGTGAGGTACGTGGGTTACAGGTGAGTGTGCACATATATTGTGTGTGAGGTACGTGGGTTACAGGTGAGTGTGCACATATATTGTGTTTAGGTACATTGGTTACAGGTGAGTGTGCAGATATATTGTGTGTGAGGTACTTGGGTTACAGGTGAGTGTACTTAAGTGTGAAACTAAATAATTATCTCATGCGCACATAGTAATTTCTGGGTGACCACATGATATGATTTATATATAAGGAGAGAGAATAATGCCTCCCACAAGCACTGCAAACGACTTACACATACACGTGTATTCTCACTGTACAGGCCTTATGGATGTGACGCCTTCAGATGACTCCGCAGTAGGGCACGGAGGAAAACCGGATGTGTGTGATCAGGTGAAGACTGTGGAGGATCAAGTTCCTATGAATACAGCTACAGGTAAATAGCGCCTATTAAGTAAATGTCAGATTCTGTGATGTTGGCATTTTGTCTCTTGTAAATAAGTGTGTGTGAGGTACGTGTGTTACAGGTGAGTGTGCACTTATATTGTGTGTGTGTGTGTGTGGTACGTGTGTTACAGGTGAGTGTGCACATATATTGTGTGATGTACGTGGGTTACAGGTGAGTGTGCACATATATTGTGTGTGAGGTACGTGGGTTACAGGTGAGTGTGCACATATATTGTGTGTGAGGTACGTGGGTTACAGGTGAGTGTGCACATATATTGTGTGTGAGGTACGTGGGTTACAGGTGAGTGTGCACATATATTGTGTGTGAGGTACGTGGGTTACAGGTGAGTGTGCACATATATTGTGTGTGAGAGGTACGTGGGTTACAGGTGAGTGTGCACATATATTGTGTGTGAGAGGTACGTGGGTTACAGGTGAGTGTGCACATATATTGTGTGTGAGAGGTATGTGGGTTACAGGTGAGTGTGCACATATATTGTGTGTGAGAGGTATGTGGGTTACAGGTGAGTGCGCACATATATTGTGTGTGAGAGGTATGTGGGTTACAGGTGAGTGTGCACATATATTGTGTGTGAGAGGTATGTGGGTTACAGGTGAATGTGCACATATATTGTGTGTGAGGTATGTGGGTTACAGGTGAGTCTGCACATATATTGTGTGTGAGGTATGTAAGTTACAGGTGAGTCTGCACATATATTGTGTGTGAGAGGTATGTGGGTTACAGGTGAGTGTGCACATATATTGTGTGTGAGAGGTATGTGGGTTACAGGTGAATGTGCACATATATTGTGTGTGAGGTATGTGGGTTACAGGTGAGTCTGCACCAGGGACGTGCAGTCATAGGAGGCAGGGGAGGCACTGCTTCCCCTGTCATATGGGGCCAAAGTTTAGTTAAATTAATTTTAATTAAGAAAAAATTGTAAAAAATAAATAAAAAAATTACAATTTTTTCCAACCCATGTAATGCTATGGAGAGGCATCATACAGGACTGCATCTCTCCATAGCAAAACATGGTTACATTTCTTCAATAGCAGCAGCACCACCCACTGGTGGTAACTTAAAACTACCTGAAGCAAAAATAATGACCAATAGGAGGCATCCCTCATTATGCCTCTTAGCGAGAGAGCCAATCAGAGAAGTAAAAACTCATTTTTGGCATTATTAGTTATGCAGGATGCAGGGCTGGCCCTGTCTGATGTTCACTGACTTCCTGTTACTGTTATCCAGTCTGGGACCCTCCCACTAGCACAGGCTTCACTAGAAACAAGAGGGGAGAATAAGGACTGCAGGAAGAAGTGCACAGTAAGGGGTAGGGTTTATAGCTTTCTTCATTCTGTTAAATGATAGTGTTAATATTAATACTTTTAATGTGATCTGTAAGCTTTCTACTTATTAACAATTTTGACTGTTGTGACTGAGGAGTGCTGGTAATAATAGCTTCCCACATTTTGCTTGCAGTTTATTTTAACTTTTTATTGTGAATATTTTGTTTTTAATGTGATCTGGCAATTTGCTGCTTTTTAACAAGTTAACAACATTGACTGCAGAGCCTGCTTTATTACTACAGCTCTCAGTAAGTATTGTGTTGTCACTAGCTGGTGCCCTTGTGCAAAAAGGGAAATGCTAGTGCCTTTTTTATGCAGGAACCTCTCCTGGTCTGTATAATAAATGCTTTATTACTACAGCTCTCAGTAAGTATTGTGTTGTCACTAGCTGGTGCCCTTGTGCAAAAAAGGAAATGCTAGTGCCTTTTTTATGCAGGAACCTCTCCTGGTCTGTATAATAAATGCTTTATTACTACAGCTCTCAGTAAGTATTGTGTTGTCACTAGCTGGTGCCCTTGTGCAAAAAAGCAAATGCTAGTGCCTTTTTTATGCAGGAACCTCTCCTGGTCTGCATAATAAATGCTTTATTACTACAGCTCTCAGTAAGTATTGTGTTGTCACTAGTTGGTGCCCTTGTGCAAAAAAGCAAATGCTAGTGCCTTTTTTATGCAGGAACCTCTCCTGGTCTGTATAATAAATGATGCTTTATTACTACAGCTCTCAGTAAGTATTGTGTTGTCACTAGCTGGTGCCCTTGTGCAAAAAAGCAAATGCTAGTGCCTTTTTTATGCAGGAACCTCTCCTGGTCTGTATAATAAACAATGTACATTCCCTCCTGTAAAACAGTCAGTGCTGAGTACACTCCTATGTCACCCAAGATATAAGGTGAGATCTACTGGGTCCAGACACTTCTGAGTATCTTAGTTATGTGCACTGAAAACTAAAGAGAACAAAACTGTGCTGATTTTGTTTCTATGTATGTGGATTAGATAGACTGATTGATTTAAGGTCAGTACTTCACTCTGTCATCCTAGTTGTTTTCATTTAATAAATACACTGTTTTTTACTGCAGTTTCCCATGCTTTTGGGTTTTCTTGTATATAACAGCTCACTTTTTATTGTCTTTCTGTAATATGATGATCTGTCTGTCATTTATTAAAAAATGTTTTTAGTATTAAAAAATTATTTTAGATGATATATTATTAGTGGTTTTCATATTAAATCCACAAGTGAGCTGTGATATCTCTCAGGAAATGTATGGGGGCAGGGAGTCTTACATCTTGCCTGGTATAGTGTGGCATTTAGCTGGCATTCATGTGAGTAGGGGAACTGATTGGCAGATTTAATATGGTATATGATAAGTGGCATAAATGAGGGAAGGGAGTCATGTGGCAGAAAACTATAATAAGTGGTTGTAAAAGGCCCTTAATCTTAATCAAATGTAGTGTATTACTGGCACATAGTAAGTAGGAGCAGGGGGCCACTCCATCTTGTCAAGTACAACTGGCATATAATATTAATAAAACATTTTATTCAACTATTATATATTTAACTCATGTAAAAGTCACGTGGAAGTGTATATGAGTGTGTGTGTGCTTGTCTGTATATATTTGTGGATTAGCCAGCCTCTTAGTGGGTGTTCCTGTGGGTGCTTGTGTATGGGTGAGTGATGATGTATGTGGCTTCTTGTCTGTGCTTTTTGGGTGCCTGTTTGTGTGCATGTGGTGCCTGGTTTTGTGTTAGTTCCTATGTGTATATGGTATCTGATGGTGTCTGTCTGTGTGAGTCTTCTTGTATATCTGAGTGTATATTTCTGTGTGCGATTCTGTATGTGTCTGTTTATGTGTCTGTCACTTTGTGTGTCTGTATGTGTTAGTGCTTCTGTATGTCCGAGTGTGTTTCTGTGTGTATGTGAATCTATGTTTGTGAGTGTGTGTTTCTATGTATGTGTGGGGGGCCCTGATTAATGGTTTTGTAAGGGGCTATATAAGGATGTCAGTAGTATGTTAGGACTGTACATGGATGTCAGCAGTTTTCTGGAAATGTACATGATGTCAGCAGTATGCTAGGGCTATACATTGATGTTAGAAAAAATAAATATATATGTTTTTTTTCCATTAAAATTCTGTTTTTATAGCCTTATTTCTATCATTTCTTAGGTGCTTTGCTTCACTTGTATTTTAACTTTATATATAGAATTGCAAAGTGGGCATGGTTTTAGTACTTGGGCCACTGAATTGTACTTGCCCCCTGGTTCCAAAATTGCCAGTCATCCCCTGCATTTTTGATGCATTAGGGAGTTTCTGGTTTTAACATGTGGTCAGATTGTTTGGAAGCCTTGTTTGTGTGCTTGCAAGTATTTCATCCTGCCTGGGTCAGAATTCAGTCTACACCAAAATCGCTATTATTTAAAAAGATAGATAACGCCTTTATTACCCATTCCCCAGCTTTGCACAATTAACATTGTTATATTAATATACTGTATAACCATTTAATCTCTACATTTCTGACTGTTTAAGCCACTACAGACAGCCTCTTATCACATGCTTTTTTATTAGCTTTTTTACAGCAAGAGACTGCTAATTTATGTGTGTCATATAGATAACATTGTGCTCTCTCCCGTGGAGTTGTGCAGGACACATCGCTGACTGGCTAAAATGCAAGTCAATAGATAATAAATAAATAGCCCTGAGATAAGGGGACTGTCTGCAGAGGCTTAAATACAAGATATTAGATACTATTCTAATCGTCATTGTGTAACCGGCTAATTTAATCGTAAATTTAAGTTACCTATATTAGGTTCATATATGTGCTTCTCAGGCCTATCATAGCCACTGCCTCACTAGCCTCTGAGCTCACTGCACGTCACTGGTCTGCACATATATTGTGTGTGTGTGAGGTACGTGGGTTACAGGTGAGTGTGCACATATATTGTGTGTGATGTACGTGGGTTACAGGTGAGTGTGCACATATATTGTGTGTGAGGTATGTGGGTTACAGGTGAGTGTGCACATATATTGTGTGTGAGGTATGTGGGTTACAGGTGAGTGTGTGTGAGGTACGTGGGTTACAGGTGAGTGTGCACATATATTGTGTGTGTGAGGTACATAGGTTACAGGTGAGTGTGCACATATATTGTGTGTGAGGTACGTGGGTTACAGGTGAGTGTGCACATATATTGTGTGTGAGGTACGTGGGTTACATGTGAGTGTGCACATATATTGTGTGTGGGGTACGTGGGTTATAGGTGAGTGTGCACATATATTGTGTGTGAGGTACATAGGTTACAGGTGAGTGTGCACTTATATTGTGTGTGTGTGTGAGGTACGTGTGTTACAGGTGAGTGTACACATATATTGTGTGTGAGTTACGTGCGTTACAGGTGAGTGTGCACTTATATTGTGTGTGTGAGGTACATAGGTTACAGGTGAGTGTGCACATATATTGTGTGTGAGGTACGTGGGTTACAGGTGAGTGTGCACATATATTGTATGTGAGGTACGTGGGTTATAGGTGAGTGTGCACATATATTGTGTGAGTTACGTGGGTTACAGGTGAGTGTGCACATATATTGTGTGAGGTATGTGGGTTACAGGTGAGTGTGCACATATATTGTGTGTGATGTACGTGCGTTACAGGTGAGTGTGCACATATATTGTGTGTGTGTGTGTGTGTGTGTGTGTGTGTGTGAGGTACGTAGGTTACAGGTGAGTGTGCACATATATTGTGTGTGAGGAAAGTGGGTTACAGGTGAGTGTGCACATATATTGTGTGTGAGGTAAGTGGGTTACAGGTGAGTGTGCACATATATTGTGTGTGAGGTACGTGGGTTACAGGTGAGTGTGCACATATATTGTGTGTTAGGTACGTGGGTTAAAGGTGAGTGTGCACATATATTGTGTGTGAGGTACGTGGGTTAAAGGTGAGTGTGCACATATATTGTGTGTGAGGTACGTGGGTTAAAGGTGAGTGTGCACATATATTGTGTGTGAGGTACGTGGGTTACAGGTGAGTGTGCACATATATTGTGTTTGTGAGGTACGTGTGTTACAGGTGAGTGTGCACATATATTGTGTGAGGTACGTGGGTTACAGGTGAGTGTGCACATATATTGTGTGTGTGTGAGGTACGTGGGTTACAGGTGAGTGTGCACATATATTGTGTGTGAGGTACGTGGGTTACAGGTGAGTGTGCACATATATTGTGTGTGAGAGGTATGTGGGTTACAGGTGAATGTGCACATATATTGTGTGTGAGGTATGTGGGTTACAGGTGAGTCTGCACATATATTGTGTGTGTGAGGTACGTGGGTTACAGGTGAATGTGCACATATATTGTGTGTGAGGTATGTGGGTTACAGGTGAGTCTGCACATATATTGTGTGTGTGAGGTACGTGGGTTACAGGTGAGTGCACATATATTGTGTGTGAGGTACGTGGGTTACAGGTGAGTGTGCACATATATTGTGTGTGAGGTACGTGGGTTACAGGTGAGTGTGCACATATATTGTGTGTGTGAGGTACGTGGGATTCAGGTGAGTGTGCACATATATTGTGTGTGTGAGGTACGTGGGTTACAGGTGAGTGTGCACATATATTGTGTGTGTGTGTGAGGTACGTGGGTTACAGGTGAGTGTGCACATATATTGTGTGTGTGTGAGGTACGTGGGTTACAGGTGAGTGTGCACATATATTGTGTGTGAGAGGTATGTGGGTTACAGGTGAATGTGCACATATATTGTGTGTGAGGTATGTGGGTTACAGGTGAGTCTGCACATATATTGTGTGTGTGTGTGTGTGTGTGAGGTACGTGGGTTACAGGTGAGTGTGCACATATATTGTGTGTGAGGTACGTGGGTTACAGGTGAGTGTGCACATATATTGTGTGTGAGGTACGTGGGTTACAAGTGAGTGTGCACATATATTGTGTGTGAGGTACGTGGGTTACAGGTGAGTGTGCACATATATTGTGTGTGAGGTACATGGGTTACAGGTGAGTGTGCACATATATTGTGTGTAAGGTACGTGGGTTACAGGTGAATGTGCACCTATATTGTGTGTGGGGTACGTGGGTTACAAATGAGTGTGCACATATATTGTGTGAGGTACGTGGGTTACAGGTGAGTGTGCACATATATTGTTTGTGAGGTACGTGGGTTACATGTGAGTGTGCACATATATTGTGTGTGGGGTACGTGGGTTACAGGTGAGTGCACATATATTGTGTGTGAGGTATGGGGGTTACAGGTGAGTATGCACATATATTGTGTGTGAGGTACGTGGGTTACAGGTGAGTGTGCACATATATTGTGTGTGAGGTACATAGGTTACAGGTGATTGTGCACATATATTGTGTGTGAGGTACGTGGGTTACAGGTGAGTGTGCACATATATTGTGAGAGGTACGTGGGTTACAGGTGAGTGTATAGTGTGAGAAAGGGGGGTGGGATAAGCGCTCTATATGGGAGCTCACCGGATAAAAATGTGTGATGTAATATATTCTATTATTTTAAAGAGATTGAAGCCATGTGATATATAAAAGGTTTTAATAAAAAATGTATATTAGTCATATGTGAATATCGTAGTAATGAATACCGTAATATACACTGTACACAAATAGTTAAAAATACATATATGATGCCGGCATCGACTGAGTTAAAATATAGCTAAGAATTAAGCCATATACATGCAGAGATATATATAAAATAGCAGTATATTGATTAACAAAAAACAGTATGGCTGCAGAGAGCTAATAATTTCTAACCGCTCTTATGTCTGGAGCAAATATCAAGTGAGTCCAATCTGTTAGCCGTTAGAAGCAGCTATGAGAAAACAAGCCGTGAGCTGTGTGCGTCACGTCACCTGACTAAACAAAGTCCTCCAATCCTGTGAGCCAAAAGTGGATACAAATTTAAAACAAGAGAGTCTCAGTAGGAAATAGACACTTTGTGTCACTAATAATACTTGCAAGTGTCCAAAGGTTTTCTTTGAAGTCAGTGATGATGAATTTTCAGCTGTTCAAAACAGCGCGATGTAGATCCGTCTTTCTCCCTTTTAGTAGATGATTCTTTGTCCAAAGTAGGTTCCGGCTTGTATAGTATCCGCTGTATTTTGTGAATGATTTTTCTATACAGCAGAGAATTCTTACTATAATGCAAACACAATGCAATAGATGGGCACACAGGAATTACTCATACATCTACCTCAATGCTTTCAGGGAGGTAGTAATGAACCTGTTTTTTGTGCCGTGAGAGGAAAAAGTTGTAAATCAGCACTGAGAAAAGGTTACACACAGGGATTATTCATATCTCTCTCTCTATATTTATCATAGAGGTCGAAATTAACCTGTGAGTTGTAACATATGACAATCAGTGTGAATAAGTATGTAGTAAATTTGCTTACTTTTACTATAGAGAGAGATATATGAATAATCCCTGTGTGTAACCTTTTCTCAGTGCTGATTTACAACTTTTTCCTCTCACGGCACAAAAAACAGGTTCATTTCTACCTCCCTGAAAGCATTGAGGTAGATGTATGAGTAATTTCTGTGTGCCCATCTATTGCATTGTGTTTGCATTATAGTAAGAATTCTCTGCTGTATAGAAAAATCATTCACAAAATACAGCGGATACTATACAAGCCGGAACCTACTTTGGACAAAGAATCATCTACTAAAAGGGAGAAAGACGGATCTACATTGCGCTGTTTTGAACAGCTGAAAATTCATCATCACTGACTTCAAAGAAAACCTTTGGACACTTGCAAGTATTATTAGTGACACAAAGTGTCTATTTCCTACTGAGACTCTCTTGTTTTAAATTTGTATCCACTTTTGGCTCACAGGATTGGAGGACTTTGTTTAGTCAGGTGACGTGACGCACACAGCTCACGGCTTGTTTTCTCATAGCTGCTTCTAACGGCTAACAGATTGGTCTCACTCAATATTTGCTCCAGACATAAGAGCGGTTTGAAATTATTAGCTCTCTGCAGCCATACTGTTTTTTGTTAATCAATATACTGCTATTTTATATACTGTATATCTCTGCATGTATATGGCTTAATTCTTAGCTATATTTTAACTCAGTCGATGCCGGCATCATATATGTATTTTTAACTATTTGTGTACAGTGTATATTACGGTATTCATTACTACGATATTCACATATGACTAATATACATTTTTTATTAAAACCTTTTATATAATCACTTGACTTCAATCTCTTTAAAATAATAGAATATATTACATCACACATTTTTATCCGGTGAGCTCCCATATAGAGCGCTTATCCCACCCCCCTTTCTCATACTATGCACCTATAGTCAGTATATGGAGATTTACTAGACTACTAAGGGATTTAAGCTTACACCGTTTCTATAGCACTCGCACCACATCTTTTACTTTACAGGTGAGTGTGCACATATATTGTGTGTGTGAGGTACGTGGGTTAAAGGTGAGTGTGCACATATATTGTATGTGAGGTATGTGGGTTACAGGGGAGTGTGCACATATATTGTGTGTGTGAAGTATGTGGGTTACAGGTAAGTGTGCATATATATTGTGTGTGTGAGGTACGTGGGTTACAGGTGAGTGTGCACGTATATTGTGTGTGGGTTACAGGTGAGTGTGCACGTATATTGTGTGTGAGGTACGTGGGTTACAAGTGAGTGTTCACATATATTGTGTGTGAGGTACGTGGGTTACAGGTGAGTGTTCACATATATTGTGTGTGAAGTACGTGGGTTACATGTGAGTGTGCACATATATTGTGTGTGAGGTACGTGGGTTACAGGTGAGTGTGCAGATATATTGTGTGTGTTCGGTACGTGAGTTACAGGTGAGTGTTCACATATTTTGTGTGTGAGGTACGTGGGTTACATGTGAGTGTTCACATATTTTGTGTGTGAGGTACGTGGGTTACAGGTGAGTGTTCACATATATTGTGTGTGAGGTACGTGGGTTACAGGTGAGTGTGCACATATATTGTGTGTGAGGTACGTGGGTTACAGGTGAGTGTGCACATATATTGTGTGTGAGGTACATTGGTTACAGGTGAGTGTGCAGATATATTGTGTGTGAGGTACTTGGGTTACAGGTGAGTGTGCACATATATTGTGTGTGAGGTACGTGGGTTACAGGTGAGTGTGCACATATATTGTGTGTGAGGTACGTGGGTTACAGGTGAGTGTGCACATATATTGTGTTTAGGTACATTGGTTACAGGTGAGTGTGCAGATATATTGTGTGTGAGGTACTTGGGTTACAGGTGAGTGTACTTAAGTGTGAAACTAAATAATTATCTCATGCGCACATAGTAATTTCTGGGTGACCACATGATATGATTTATATATAAGGAGAGAGAATAATGCCTCCCACAAGCACTGCAAACGACTTACACATACACGTGTATTCTCACTGTACAGGCCTTATGGATGTGACGCCTTCAGATGACTCCGCAGTAGGGCACGGAGGAAAACCGGATGTGTGTGATCAGGTGAAGACTGTGGAGGATCAAGTTCCTATGAATACAGCTACAGGTAAATAGCGCCTATTAAGTAAATGTCAGATTCTGTGATGTTGGCATTTTGTCTCTTGTAAATAAGTGTGTGTGAGGTACGTGTGTTACAGGTGAGTGTGCACTTATATTGTGTGTGTGTGTGTGTGGTACGTGTGTTACAGGTGAGTGTGCACATATATTGTGTGATGTACGTGGGTTACAGGTGAGTGTGCACATATATTGTGTGTGAGGTACGTGGGTTACAGGTGAGTGTGCACATATATTGTGTGTGAGGTACGTGGGTTACAGGTGAGTGTGCACATATATTGTGTGTGAGGTACGTGGGTTACAGGTGAGTGTGCACATATATTGTGTGTGAGGTACGTGGGTTACAGGTGAGTGTGCACATATATTGTGTGTGAGAGGTACGTGGGTTACAGGTGAGTGTGCACATATATTGTGTGTGAGAGGTATGTGGGTTACAGGTGAGTGTGCACATATATTGTGTGTGAGAGGTATGTGGGTTACAGGTGAGTGCGCACATATATTGTGTGTGAGAGGTATGTGGGTTACAGGTGAGTGTGCACATATATTGTGTGTGAGAGGTATGTGGGTTACAGGTGAATGTGCACATATATTGTGTGTGAGGTATGTGGGTTACAGGTGAGTCTGCACATATATTGTGTGTGAGGTATGTAAGTTACAGGTGAGTCTGCACATATATTGTGTGTGAGAGGTATGTGGGTTACAGGTGAGTGTGCACATATATTGTGTGTGAGAGGTATGTGGGTTACAGGTGAATGTGCACATATATTGTGTGTGAGGTATGTGGGTTACAGGTGAGTCTGCACCAGGGACGTGCAGTCATAGGAGGCAGGGGAGGCACTGCTTCCCCTGTCATATGGGGCCAAAGTTTAGTTAAATTAATTTTAATTAAGAAAAAATTGTAAAAAATAAATAAAAAAAATTACAATTTTTTCCAACCCATGTAATGCTATGGAGAGGCATCATACAGGACTGCATCTCTCCATAGCAAAACATGGTTACATTTCTTCAATAGCAGCAGCACCACCCACTGGTGGTAACTTAAAACTACCTGAAGCAAAAATAATGACCAATAGGAGGCATCCCTCATTATGCCTCTTAGCGAGAGAGCCAATCAGAGAAGTAAAAACTCATTTTTGGCATTATTAGTTATGCAGGATGCAGGGCTGGCCCTGTCTGATGTTCACTGACTTCCTGTTACTGTTATCCAGTCTGGGACCCTCCCACTAGCACAGGCTTCACTAGAAACAAGAGTGGAGAATAAGGACTGCAGGAAGAAGTGCACAGTAAGGGGTAGGGTTTATAGCTTTCTTCATTCTGTTAAATGATAGTGTTAATATTAATACTTTTAATGTGATCTGTAAGCTTTCTACTTATTAACAATTTTGACTGTTGTGACTGAGGAGTGCTGGTAATAATAGCTTCCCACATTTTGCTGGCACTTTATTTTAACTTTTTATTGTGAATATTTTGTTTTTAATGTGATCTGGCAATTTGCTGCTTTTTAACAAGTTAACAACATTGACTGCAGAGCCTGCTTTATTACTACAGCTCTCAGTAAGTATTGTGTTGTCACTAGCTGGTGCCCTTGTGCAAAAAGGGAAATGCTAGTGCCTTTTTTATGCAGGAACCTCTCCTGGTCTGTATAATAAATGCTTTATTACTACAGCTCTCAGTAAGTATTGTGTTGTCACTAGCTGGTGCCCTTGTGCAAAAAAGGAAATGCTAGTGCCTTTTTTATGCAGGAACCTCTCCTGGTCTGTATAATAAATGCTTTATTACTACAGCTCTCAGTAAGTATTGTGTTGTCACTAGCTGGTGCCCTTGTGCAAAAAAGCAAATGCTAGTGCCTTTTTTATGCAGGAACCTCTCCTGGTCTGTATAATAAATGCTTTATTACTACAGCTCTCAGTAAGTATTGTGTTGTCACTAGCTGGTGCCCTTGTGCAAAAAAGCAAATGCTAGTGCCTTTTTTATGCAGGAACCTCTCCTGGTCTGTATAATAAATGCTTTATTACTACAGCTCTCAGTAAGTATTGTGTTGTCACTAGCTGGTGCCCTTGTGCAAAAAAGCAAATGCTAGTGCCTTTTTTATGCAGGAACCTCTCCTGGTCTGTATAATAAATGCTTTATTACTACAGCTCTCAGTAAGTATTGTGTTGTCACTAGTTGGTGCCCTTGTGCAAAAAAGCAAATGCTAGTGCCTTTTTTATGCAGGAACCTCTCCTGGTCTGTATAATAAATGATGCTTTATTACTACAGCTCTCAGTAAGTATTGTGTTGTCACTAGCTGGTGCCCTTGTGCAAAAAAGCAAATGCTAATGCCTTTTTTATGCAGGAACCTCTCCTGGTCTGTATAATAAACAATGTACATTCCCTCCTGTAAAACAGTCAGTGCTGAGTACACTCCTATGTCACCCAAGATATAAGGTGAGATCTACTGGGTCCAGACACTTCTGAGTATCTTAGTTATGTGCACTGAAAACTAAAGAGAACAAAACTGTGCTGATTTTGTTTCTATGTATGTGGATTAGATAGACTGATTGATTTAAGGTCAGTACTTCACTCTGTCATCCTAGTTGTTTTCATTTAATAAATACACTGTTTTTTACTGCAGTTTCCCATGCTTTTGGGTTTTCTTGTATATAACAGCTCACTTTTTATTGTCTTTCTGTAATATGATGATCTGTCTGTCATTTATTAAAAAGCATAGTTTTTATGTTTTTAGTATTAAAAAATTATTTTAGATGATATATTATTAGTGGTTTTCATATTAAATCCACAAGTGAGCTGTGATATCTCTCAGGAAATGTATGGGGGCAGGGAGTCTTAAATCTTGCCTGGTATAGTGTGGCATTTAGCTGGCATTCATGTGAGTAGGGGAACTGATTGGCAGATTTAATATGGTATATGATAAGTGGCATAAATGAGGGAAGGGAGTCATGTGGCAGAAAACTATAATAAGTGGTTGTAAAAGGCCCTTAATCTTAATCAAATGTAGTGTATTACTGGCACATAGTAAGTAGGAGCAGGGGGCCACTCCATCTTGTCAAGTACAACTGGCATATAATATTAATAAAACATTTTATTCAACTATTATATATTTAACTCATGTAAAAGTCACGTGGAAGTGTATATGAGTGTGTGTGTGCTTGTCTGTATATATTTGTGGATTAGCCAGCCTCTTAGTGGGTGTTCCTGTGGGTGCTTGTGTATGGGTGAGTGATGATGTATGTGGCTTCTTGTCTGTGCTTTTTGGGTGCCTGTTTGTGTGCATGTGGTGCCTGGTTTTGTGTTAGTTCCTATGTGTATATGGTATCTGATGGTGTCTGTCTGTGTGAGTCTTCTTGTATATCTGAGTGTATATTTCTGTGTGCGATTCTGTATGTGTCTGTTTATGTGTCTGTCACTTTGTGTGTCTGTATGTGTTAGTGCTTCTGTATGTCCGAGTGTGTTTCTGTGTGTATGTGAATCTATGTTTGTGAGTGTGTGTTTCTATGTATGTGTGGGGGGCCCTGATTAATGGTTTTGTAAGGGGCTATATAAGGATGTCAGTAGTATGTTAGGACTGTACATGGATGTCAGCAGTTTTCTGGAAATGTACATGATGTCAGCAGTATGCTAGGGCTATACATTGATGTTAGAAAAAATAAATATATATGTTTTTTTTCCATTAAAATTCTGTTTTTATAGCCTTATTTCTATCATTTCTTAGGTGCTTTGCTTCACTTGTATTTTAACTTTATATATAGAATTGCAAAGTGGGCATGGTTTTAGTACTTGGGCCACTGAATTGTACTTGCCCCCTGGTTCCAAAATTGCCAGTCATCCCCTGCATTTTTGATGCATTAGGGAGTTTCTGGTTTTAACATGTGGTCAGATTGTTTGGAAGCCTTGTTTGTGTGCTTGCAAGTATTTCATCCTGCCTGGGTCAGAATTCAGTCTACACCAAAATCGCTATTATTTAAAAAGATAGATAACGCCTTTATTACCCATTCCCCAGCTTTGCACAATTAACATTGTTATATTAATATACTGTATAACCATTTAATCTCTACATTTCTGACTGTTTAAGCCACTACAGACAGCCTCTTATCACATGCTTTTTTATTAGCTTTTTTACAGCAAGAGACTGCTAATTTATGTGTGTCATATAGATAACATTGTGCTCTCTCCCGTGGAGTTGTGCAGGACACATCGCTGACTGGCTAAAATGCAAGTCAATAGATAATAAATAAATAGCCCTGAGATAAGGGGACTGTCTGCAGAGGCTTAAATACAAGATATTAGATACTATTCTAATCGTCATTGTGTAACCGGCTAATTTAATCGTAAATTTAAGTTACCTATATTAGGTTCATATATGTGCTTCTCAGGCCTATCATAGCCACTGCCTCACTAGCCTCTGAGCTCACTGCACGTCACTGGTCTGCACATATATTGTGTGTGTGTGAGGTACGTGGGTTACAGGTGAGTGTGCACATATATTGTGTGTGATGTACGTGGGTTACAGGTGAGTGTGCACATATATTGTGTGTGAGGTATGTGGGTTACAGGTGAGTGTGCACATATATTGTGTGTGAGGTATGTGGGTTACAGGTGAGTGTGTGTGAGGTACGTGGGTTACAGGTAAGTGTGCACATATATTGTGTGTGTGAGGTACATAGGTTACAGGTGAGTGTGCACATATATTGTGTGTGAGGTACGTGGGTTACAGGTGAGTGTGCACATATATTGTGTGTGAGGTACGTGGGTTACATGTGAGTGTGCACATATATTGTGTGTGGGGTACGTGGGTTATAGGTGAGTGTGCACATATATTGTGTGTGAGGTACATAGGTTACAGGTGAGTGTGCACTTATATTGTGTGTGTGTGTGTGTGAGGTACGTGTGTTACAGGTGAGTGTACACATATATTGTGTGTGAGTTACGTGCGTTACAGGTGAGTGTGCACTTATATTGTGTGTGTGAGGTACATAGGTTACAGGTGAGTGTGCACATATATTGTGTGTGAGGTACGTGGGTTACAGGTGAGTGTGCACATATATTGTATGTGAGGTACGTGGGTTATAGGTGAGTGTGCACATATATTGTGTGAGTTACGTGGGTTACAGGTGAGTGTGCACATATATTGTGTGAGGTATGTGGGTTACAGGTGAGTGTGCACATATATTGTGTGTGATGTACGTGCGTTACAGGTGAGTGTGCACATATATTGTGTGTGTGTGTGAGGTACGTAGGTTACAGGTGAGTGTGCACATATATTGTGTGTGAGGAAAGTGGGTTACAGGTGAGTGTGCACATATATTGTGTGTGAGGTACGTGGGTTACAGGTGAGTGTGCACATATATTGTGTGTTAGGTACGTGGGTTAAAGGTGAGTGTGCACATATATTGTGTGTGAGGTACGTGGGTTAAAGGTGAGTGTGCACATATATTGTGTGTGAGGTACGTGGGTTAAAGGTGAGTGTGCACATATATTGTGTGTGAGGTACGTGGGTTACAGGTGAGTGTGCACATATATTGTGTTTGTGAGGTACGTGTGTTACAGGTGAGTGTGCACATATATTGTGTGAGGTACGTGGGTTACAGGTGAGTGTGCACATATATTGTGTGTGTGTGAGGTACGTGGGTTACAGGTGAGTGTGCACATATATTGTGTGTGAGGTACGTGGGTTACAGGTGAGTGTGCACATATATTGTGTGTGAGAGGTATGTGGGTTACAGGTGAATGTGCACATATATTGTGTGTGAGGTATGTGGGTTACAGGTGAGTCTGCACATATATTGTGTGTGAGGTACGTGGGTTACAGGTGAGTGCACATATATTGTGTGTGAGGTACGTGGGTTACAGGTGAGTGTGCACATATATTGTGTGTGAGGTACGTGGGTTACAGGTGAGTGTGCACATATATTGTGTGTGTGAGGTACGTGGGATTCAGGTGAGTGTGCACATATATTGTGTGTGTGAGGTACGTGGGTTTCAGGTAAGTGTGCACATATATTGTGTGTGTGAGGTACGTGGGTTACAGGTGAGTGTGCACATATATTGTGTGTGTGTGAGGTACGTGGGTTACAGGTGAGTGTGCACATATATTGTGTGTGTGTGAGGTACGTGGGTTACAGGTGAGTGTGCACATATATTGTGTGTGTGTGAGGTACGTGGGTTACAGGTGAGTGTGCACATATATTGTGTGTGAGAGGTATGTGGGTTACAGGTGAATGTGCACATATATTGTGTGTGAGGTATGTGGGTTACAGGTGAGTCTGCACATATATTGTGTGTGTGTGTGTGTGAGGTACGTGGGTTACAGGTGAGTGTGCACATATATTGTGTGTGAGGTACGTGGGTTACAGGTGAGTGTGCACATATATTGTGTGTGAGGTACGTGGGTTACAAGTGAGTGTGCACATATATTGTGTGTGAGGTACGTGGGTTACAGGTGAGTGTGCACATATATTGTGTGTGAGGTACGTGGTTTACAGGTGAGTGTGCACATATATTGTGTGTGAGGTACTTGGGTTACAGGTGAGTGTACATAAGTGCGAAACTAAATAATTATCTCATGCGCACATATTAATTTCTGGGTGACCACATGATATTATTTATATACATATGCACTCGTAGTAACACCAGCACCAGTGTCTTGGTTATAAATATTTTTATTAGAGGTTACATTAAAAGCAGCAACGTTTCGTGGTAAACCCACTTAGTCATGCTAATTGTGTCACATTGTTTCAAACAACTTATACCTTTCTTTGGCGCCAACTGGCTTCATTTTGGGAAGTTTCACACCCCCTAGTGGTTACTAAATACAATGTTTATACAAAATGTTAAAAACAAATGTATCTGACTAAACAGTTTACATATGGCAATAATAAATATTTATGACTTTCCCATTATTGTACATGCATATATTGTCTCAATATTTAACTTTGTTAAACTATCTTTCTAAGTTACAATATCTTATTGCAATAAAATCTCAATAATGTTAAACACATAGGTAAAGTGCCCTAGTTATTTAAAACATATCATGTTAAACTTTTTTGCATACAGTTATATTTTAAATGATCATAAGGGTGATGGATTTGAGACTTATAATTTGAGTGAAACAATTTAAGAGAAACAATTTAAGAGAAACAATTAAGGTCAAAGTCCCTATTCAACCCTTTGGGAATAAGAGTATCCAATTGATATATCCATCTCATTTCTTGTTGTTGGGGGATTTTTTCTCTATTAGTCCCATTGCGTTGAATAGGGATGTGTTGTATGATTTGCCAGCGTAGCTGGCTTATGCTATGGCCCTTCTCTAAAAAATGTTTGGATAGAGGTGCTTCCAAATTTTTTCTCCTTATATTTGACCTATGTTGGCTCAGTCTGTCTTTCACTTTCTGTGTGGTCTCTCCTAAGTAATACATAGAACATGGGCATTTTATGAGATAGACTACATAGCTGGTATCACAAGTATGAAACCCCCTAATATCATAGCATCTGCCATTATGTGGATGATAGAAGTTTGGGCCTTTTATCACTGAATTACAGCTGACACATCCTAAACAAGGATAACAGCCATTTCTCTTTCCTTTCATGTATGTTTGTGTGTCTCTTCTTTCAGACCCAATATCACTTCTTATAAGGTGGTCTCCGATGTTTTTTACCCTCCTATATGCCATTAAAGGGTAATCCCTGAACTGTTCAATCCTGGGATTACAATCCCTAAGTATGTGCCAGTGCTTTTTTATCGCTTTTGCTACAACTTGGCTATGTGAGCTGTGTTGTGACACAAATACTAGTCTATCCTGTTTTTTCTTTTAATGCCCTAGGTGTGGTGATGTCTTTTATTGTTTGACTCAACAATTGTGTAAGGTACCCTCTTTGTTCAAATTTGTTTGACATTTCTAACAGCCTTTTGCTCTTAACTTCTGGTGTATTTACTATTCTCTGTACCCTTAATAATTGGCTCTTGGGTAATGAGTTAATAAGGCCTTTTGGATGAAAGCTGTTGTATTCTAACAAGGTGTTCCTATCAGTCTCTTTTAAAAAGATATCTATGTCGAGTTTGTTCTGTCCTTTAGTAATCTTAGTATCAAGAAATGTTATACTCTCCTCACTATATGTCAAAGAAAATTGTAATCCTCTTACCATAGTGTTAAGTTCCCTTGTAAAGTTTTCTAGTTCTCCAATGCTGCCCCACCACACGCCAAACACATCATCTATGTAGCGCCACCATACTGATCCGTACTGTCTGAATAGATGATTTTCATATACTTGGCGCTCCTCAAACTCATTCATGTAGAGGTTGGCGTATGATGGGGCAACATTGGAGCCCATGGCTGTCCCCCTTACTTGTATGAACCAATCATCTTGAAAAAGAAAAAAAATTCCAGTATAAAACTAGACGCAACAGATCTTCCAAAAACCAACATTGTGCTTGTGAATAACAACCACTGACCATAAGCACCTTCCTTATAATAGCAATACCTGTTTCATGGCCAATGGACGTATATAAACTCTTAACATCCATTGTGTAAAGTATATATCTGTCTGACTGCAATTCTAAAGATTTTATTTTATCCAAGAAGTGTCCAGTATCCTTCAGGTAACTGGCCATTTCTCCTGTTAAGTGTAGTCAGTCCACGGGTCATCCATTACTTATGGGATATTAACTCCTCCCTAACAGGAAGTGCAAGAGGATCACCCAAGCAGAGCTGCTATATAGCTCCTCCCCTCTACGTCATACCCAGTCATTCTCTTGCACCTAACTAATCGATAGGATGTGTGAGATGACAGTGGTTATTAAAACTTAGTTTTTATTTCTTCAATCAAAAGTTTATTTTAAACGGCACCGGAGTGTGTTGTTTTTTCTCAGGCAGCATTAGAAGAAGAATCTGCCTGAGTTTGTGTATGATCTTAGCGGACGTAACTAAGATCCATTTGCTGTTCTCGGCCTTCTGAGGAGCGGGGTAACTTCAGAACAGGGGACAGCGGGCAGGGTTCACCTGCAAAGAGGTATGTTGCAGTATATTATTTTCTAAGAAATGGAATTGACTGAGAAAATACTGCTAATACCGTTGAAATGTAAGTACAGCCTTAAATGCAGTAGTAGCAACTGGTATCAGGCTGTTATTTATGTATGTTGGCACTGAAGTATTTCTGGGGAATGGCACTTCACTAAGAAAATACTGTATACATATAGCTTTTAGCCTTCTGCAGTAAAAGCAACTAGCAACAGGCTTTTTTATAACTTCATGTATTTATATTTAAAACGTTTACTGGCATGTAAATCGTTTTAGCTTTGAGGTACTTGGTGAAAATTTTATGGGCATTAATTTCCACTTGGCTGTCGTTTGTTTTAAATAAAGTCAGTTTATTGAGCTTCCCCACTGTTGTATTATGAGTGGGAGGGGCCTATTTTGGCGCTTTTCTACGCAGTAGAAATTCAGTCACAAGTCTTCCTTATTCTCCCTGCATGATCCAGGACGTCTCTACAGAGCTCAGGGGTCTCCAAAACTAGTTTTGAGGGAGGTAATCACTCACAGCAGACCTGTGAGACTGTGTTTTGACTGTGATAAAAGCGTTTATATTTTATTGTTATACGTTTTTCCGGTATTAAGGGGTTAATCATCCATTTGCTAGTGGGTGCATTCCTTTGCTAAATCAATGCATTTACTGTAAAAAATTGTTTTCTATAACTAATCCGGTTCATTGTTATTTCAACTGTGACAGTTTTTGTGTGCTTCTTAAAGGCACAGTAACGTTTTTTATATTACTTGAAAATTGTTTGAAAAAGTATTTTCCAAGCTTGCTAGTCTAATTGCTAGTTTGTTTAAACATGTCTGACACAGAGGAATCTCTTTGTGCAATATGTTCAAAGGCCAATGTGGAGCCCAATAGAAATTTATGTACTAATTGCATTGATGCTACTTTAAATAAAAGTCAATCTGTACATGTTAATAAAAATTCACCAGACAACGAGGGGGAAGTTATGCCGACTAACTTACCTCACGTGTCAGTACCTGCATCTCCCGCTCAGGAGGTGCGTGATATTGTAACGCCAAGTACATCAGGGCGGCCATTACAAATCACTTTGCAAGACATGGCTAATGTTATGACTGAGGTTTTATCTAAATTGCCAGAACTCGGGTAAACGAGACCACTCTGGAGTGAGAACAGAGTGCGCTGATAATACTAGGGCCATGTCAGATACTGCGTCACAATTTGCAGAACATGAAGACGGAGAGCTTCATTCTGTGGGTGACGGGTCTGATCCAAATAAACTGGATTCAGACATTTCAAATTTCAAATTTAAGCTTGAGAACCTCCGTGTGTTACTAGGGGAGGTGTTGGCGGCTCTGAATGATTGTAACACGGTTGCAATCCCAGAGAAAATATGTAGGTTGGATAAATATTTTGCGGTACCAACGTGTACTGACGTTTTTCCTATACCTAAAAGACTTACTGAAATTGTTAACAAGGAGTGGGATAGACCCGGTGTGCCTTTCTCACCCCCTCCTATATTCAGAAAAATGTTTCCAATAGACGCCACCACACGGGACTTATGGCAGACGGTCCCTAAGGTGGAGGGAGCAGTTTCTACTTTAGCTAAGCGTACCACTATCCCGGTGGAGGATAGCTAACTTTTTATCCATTGGATCTGAAAAAGCACAGAGGGTTACCTGAAGAAAATGTTTGTTCAACAAGGTTTTATTTTGCAACCCCTTGCATGCATTGCGCCGGTCACAGCGGCGGCGGCATTCTGGTTTGAGTCTCTGGAAGAGACCCTTGAATCAGCTCCATTGGATGAGATTACAAACAAGCTTAAAGTCCTTAAGCTAGCTAATTCATTTATTTCTGATGCCGTAGTACATCTAACTAAACTTACGGCTAAGAATTCCGGATTCGCCATTCTGGCGCGCAGAGCGCTGTGGCTAAAATCCTGGTCAGCTGATGTGACTTCTAAATCTAAATTGCTTAACATACCTTTCAAAGGGCAGACATTATTCGGGCCCGGTTTGAAATAAATTATCGCTGACATTACTGGAGGTAAGGGCCATGCCCTGCCTCAAGACAGAGCCAAACCAAGGGCTAGACAGTCTAATTTTCGTGCCTTTCGTAACTTCAAGGCAGGAGCAGCATCAACTTCCTCCGCTCCAAAACAGGAAGGAACTGTTGCTCGTTACAGACAGGGATGGAAACCTAACCAGACCTGGAACAAGGGCAAGCAGGCCAGAAAACCTGCTGCTGCCCCTAAGACAGCATGAAGTGAGGGCCCCCAATCCGGAAACGGATCTAGTAGGGGGCAGACTTTCTCTCTTCGCCCAGGCTTGGGCAAGAGATGTCCAGGATCCCTGGGCGCTAGAGATCATATCTCAGGGATATCTTCTGGACTTCAAAGCTTCTCCTCCAAAAGGGAGATTTCATCTTTCAAGGTTGTCAACAAACCAGATAAAGAAAGAGGCCTTTCTACGCTGTGTACAAGATCTTTTACTAATGGGAGTGATCCACCCGGTTCCGCGGTCGGAACACGGACAGGGGTTTTACTCAAATCTGTTTGTGGTTCCCAAGAAAGAAGGAACCTTCAGACCAATCTTGGATTTAAAGATCCTAAACAAATTCCTAAGAGTTCCATCGTTCAAAATGGAAACTATTCGGACAATCTTACCCATGATCCAGAAGGGTCAGTACATGACCACAGTGGATTTAAAGGATGCCTACCTTCACATACCGATTCACAAAGATCATTACCGGTACCTGAGGTTTGCCTTTCTAGACAGGCACTACCAGTTTGTAGCTCTTCCCTTCGGGTTAGCTACTGCTCCAAGAATCTTCACAAAGGTTCTGGGGTCTCTTCTGGCGGTGCTAAGACCGCGAGGAATATCGGTAGCTCCGTACCTAGACGACATTCTGATACAAGCGTCAAGTTTCCAAACTGCCAAGTCTCATACAGAGTTAGTACTGGCATTTCTAAGGTCACATGGGTGGAAAGTGAACGAGGAAAAGAGTTCTCTATTGCCACTCACAAGAGTTCCCTTCTTAGGAACTCTTATAGATTCTGTAGAAATGAAGATTTATCTGACAGAGGTCAGGTTAACAAAGCTTCTAAATGCTTGCCGGGTCCTTCATTCCATTCCACGCCCGTCAGTGGCTCAATGCATGGAGGTAATCGGCTTAATGGTAGCGGCAATGGACATAGTTCCCTTTGCACGCCTGCATCTCAGACCACTGCAATTGTGCATGCTAAGTCAGTGGAATGGGGACTACTCAGATTTGTCCCCTATGCTGAATCTGGATCAAGAGACCAGAAACTCTCTTCTATGGTGGCTCTCTCGGCCACATCTTTCCAAGGGGATGCCTTTCAGCAGGCCAGATTGGACAATTGTAACAACAGACGCCAGCCTGATAGGTTGGGGCGCTGTCTGGAATTCCCTGAAGACTCAGGGATCTTGGACCCAGGAGGAGAGTCTCCTTCCCATAAATATTCTGGAATTAAGAGCAGTTTTCAATGCCCTTCTGGCTTGGCCTCAGTTAGCAACTCTGAGGTTCATCAGGTTTCAGTCGGACAACATCACGACTGTGGCTTACATCAACCATCAGGGAGGGACAAGGAGTTCCCTAGCAATGATGGAAGTATCAAAGATAATGCACTGGGCAGAGTCTCACTCTTGCCACCTATCAGCGATCCACATCCCAGGCGTGGAGAACTGGGAAGCGGATTATCTAAGTCGCCAGACTTTTCATCCGGGGGAGTGGGAACTTCATCCGGAGGTCTTTGCCCAACTTCTTCGACGTTGGGGCAGACCAGATCTCGATCTCATGGCGTCTCGCCAGAACGCCAAACTTCCTTTTTACGGATCCAGGTCCAGAGACCCGGGAGCGATTCTGATAGATGCTCTGACAGCACCTTGGGCCTTCAACATGGCTTATGTGTTTCCACCCTTCCCGATGCTTCCTCGATTGATTGCCAGGATCAAACAGGAGAGAGCATCAATGATTCTAATAGCGCCTGCGTGGCCACGCAGGACCTGGTATGCAGACCTAGTGGACATGTCGTCCTGTCCACCATGGTCTCTACCTCTGAGACAGGACCTTCTGGTGCAGGGTCCCTTCAAACATCCAAATCTAATTTCTCTGAGGCTGACTGCATGGAGATTGAACGCTTGATTCTATCAAAGCGTGGATTTTCGGAGTCAGTGATTGATACCTTGATACAGGCTAGGAAGCCTGTTACCAGGAAAATTTACCATAAAATATGGCGCAAATACTTGCATTGGTGCGAATCCAAGAGTTACTCATGGAGTAAGGTTAGGATTCCTAGGATATTATCCTTTCTACAAGAAGGTTTAGAAAAGGGTTTATCCGCTAGTTCGTTAAAGGGACAAATCTCAGCTTTGTCCATCCTTCTACACAAACGTCTGTCAGAAGTTCCAGACGTTCAGGCTTTTTGTCAGGCTTTGGCCAGGATTAAGCCTGTGTTTAAAACGGTTGCTCCGCCATGGAGTTTAAACTTAGTTCTTAACGTGTTACAGGGTGTTCCGTTTGAACCCCTTCATTCCATTGATATCAAACTGTTATCTTGGAAAGTTCTGTTTTTAATGGCTATTTCCTCGGCTCGAAGAGTCTCTGAGTTATCTGCCTTACATTGTGATTCTCCTTATCTGATTTTCCATTCAGACAAGGTAGTCCTGCGTACTAAACCTGGGTTTTTACCTAAGGTAGTTACCAACAGGAATATCAATCAAGAGATTGTTGTTCCATCATTGTGCCCCAACCCTTCTTCAAAGAAGGAACGTCTTCTGCACAATCTGGACGTTGTCCGTGCCCTGAAATTTTATTTACAGGCAACTAAAGATTTTCGACAAACTTCTTCCCTGTTTGTCGTGTATTCTGGACAGAGGAGAGGTCAAAAGGCTTCGGCCACCTCTCTCTCCTTTTGGCTTCGTAGCATAATACGTTTAGCCTATGAGACTGCTGGACAGCAGCCTCCTGAAAGAATTACAGCTCATTCTACCAGAGCTGTGGCTTCCACTTGGGCCTTTAAGAATGAGGCCTCTGTTGAACAGATTAGCAAGGCTGCAACTTGGTCTTCACTTCACACTTTTTCCAAATTTTACAAATTTGACACTTTTGCTTCTTCGGAGGCTGTTTTTGGGAGAAAGGTTCTTCAGGCAGTGGTTCCTTCCGTGTAAAGAGCCTGCCTGTCCCTCCCGTCATCCGTGTACTTTTAGCTTTGGTATTGGTATCCCATAAGTAATGGATGACCCGTGGACTGACTACACTACAGGAGAAAGGAATTTATCAGGTAAGCATAAATTTTGTTTTTTACCACTTCTGGTTGCAGCAATTTATCTAGGTAAATTGCTATATTGGTGTATACTGAACCTACACATGATACAATGGGCCTGCCTGGTGGTCTAGTGGGGTCTTTGTGGATTTTTGGGTCCTCTACCTGCAAGTAATCAGCCAATTTCTTGTCAATTAGTTGCTGATTTTCAGCTCGTTTCACTATGTGGTTAATTTCTTTTTGTATTTCTTTTTGTATTGCACTTAGGGGGTTGTTAGATATTTTAGCATTCTAGCATGACTAAGTGGGTTTACCACGAAACGTTGCTGCTTTTAATGTAACCTCTAATAAAAATATTTATAACCAAGACACTGGTGCTGGTGTTACTATGAGTGCATATCTATTACAGAGGCCATTGCAGCTACCTCTTGCACCGTGCACCACTTCAACACAAAGTGCTGTATTCATCTACTATTTCAAATTATTTATATATAAGGAGAGAGAATAATGCCTCCCACAAGCACTACAAACTACTTACACATACACGTGTATTCTCACTGTACAGGCCTTAGGGATGTGATGCCTTCAGATGACTCCGCAGTAGGGCACGGAGGAAAACCGGATGTGTGTGATCAGGTGAAGACTGTGGAGGATCAAGTTCCTATGAATACAGTTACAGGTAAATAGCGCCTATTAAGTAAATGTCAGATTCTGTCATGTTGGCATTTTGTCTCTTGTAAATAAGTGTGTGTAAGGTACGTGTGTTACAAGTGAGTGTGCACATATATTGTGTGAGGTACGTGTGTTACAGGTGAGTGTGCACATATATTGTGTGTGTGTGAGGTACGTGGGTTACAGGTGAGTGTGCACATATATTGTGTGTGAGAGGTATGTGGGTTACAGGTGAATGTGCACATATATTGTGTGTGAGAGGTATGTGGGTTACAGGTGAGTGTGCACATATATTGTGTGTGAGGTACGTGGGTTACAGGTGAGTGTGCACATATATTGTGTGTGAGGTACGTGGGTTACAGGTGAGTGTGCACATATATTGTGTGTGAGGTACGTGGGTTACAGGTAAGTGTGCACATATATTGTGTGTGTGAGGTACGTGGGTTACAGGTGAGTGTGCACATATATTGTGTGTGAGGTACGTGGGTTATAGGTGAGTGTGCACATATATTGTGTGTGTGAGGTACATAGGTTACAGGTGAGTGTGCACATATATTGTGTGTGAGGTACGTGTGTTACAGGTGAGTGTACACATATATTGTGTGTGTGAGGTGCGTGGGTTACAGGTGAGTGCACATATATTGTGTGTGTTAGGTACATGAGTTACAGGTGAGTGTGCACATATATTGTGTGTAAGGTACGTGTATTTCAGGTGAGTGTGCACATATATTGTGTGTGAGGTACGTGGCTTACAGGTGAGTGCACATATATTGTGTGTGAGGTACGTGGGTTACAGGTTTGTGTGCATATATATTGTGTGTGAGGTACGTGGGTTACAAGTGAGTGTTCACATATATTGTGTGTGAGGTACGTGGGTTACAGGTGAGTGTGCACATGTATTGTGTGTGAGGTACGTGGATTTCAGGTGAGTGTGCACATATATTGTGTGTGAGGTACGTGGGTTACAGGTGAGTGTGCATATATATTGTGTGAGAGGTACGTGGGTTACAAGTGAGTGTGCACATATATTATGTTTGAGGTACGTGGGTTATAGGTGAGTGTGCACATATATTGTGTGTGAGGTACGTGGGTTACAGGTGAGTGTGCACATGTATTGTGTGTGAGCAACGTGGGTTACAGGTGAGTGTGCACATATTTTGTGTGTGAGGTACGTGGGTTACAGGTGAGTGTGCACATGTATTGTGTGTGAGGTACGTGGGTTACAGGTGAGTGTGCACATATATTGTGTGAGAGGTATGTGGGTTACAGGTGAATTTGCACATATATTGTGTGTGAGGTATGTGGGTTACAGGTGAGTGTGCACATATATTGTGTGTGTGTGTGAGGTACATGGGTTACAGGTGAGTGTGCACATATATTGTGTGTGAGGTACGTGGGTTATAGGTGAGTGTGCACATATATTGTGTGTGAGGTACGTGGGTTACAAGTGAGTGTGCACATATATTGTGTGTGAGGTACGTGGGTTACAAGTGAGTGTGCACATATATTGTGTGTGTGAGGTACATAGGTTACAGGTGAGTGTGCACATATATTGTGTGTGAGGTACGTGGGTTACAGGTAAGTGTGCACATATATTGTGTGTGTGTGTGGTACATAGGTTACAGGTGAGTGTGCACATATATTGTGTGTGAGGTACGTGGGTTACAGGCGAGTACGCACATATATTGTGTGAGGTACGTGGGTTACAGGTGAGTGTGCACATATAATGTGTGTGAGGTACATAGGTTACATGTGAGTGTGCACATATATTGTGTGTGTTAGGTACATAGGTTACATGTGAGTGTGCACATATATTGTGTGTGAGGTACGTGCGTTACAGGTGAGTGTGCACATATATTATGTGTGAGGTACGTGGGTTACAGGTGAGTGTACACATATATTGTGTGTGAGGTACGTGCGTTACAGGTGAGTGTGCACTTATATTGTGTGTGTGAGGTACGTGGGTTACAAGTGAGTGTGCACATATATTGTGTGTGAGGTACGTGCGTTACAGGTGAGTGTGCACATATATTATGTGTGAGGTACGTGGGTTACAGGTGAGTGTGCACATATATTGTGTGGGAGGTACGTGCGTTACAGGTGAGTGTGCACATATATTGTGTGTGAGGTACGTGGGTTACAAGTGAGTGTGCACATATATTGTGTGTGAGGTACTTGGGTTACAGGTGAGTGTACATAAGTGCGAAACTAAATAATTATCTCATGCGCACATAGTAATTTCTGGGTGACCACATGATTTTATTTATATATAAGGAGAGAGAATAATGCCTCCCACAAGCACTACAAACTACTTACACATACACGTGTATTCTCACTGTACAGGCCTTATGGATGTGACGCCTTCAGATGACTCCGCAGTAGGGCACGGAGGAAAACCGGATGTGTGTGATCAGGTGAAGACTGTGGAGGATCAAGTTCCTATGAATACAGTTACAGGTAAATAGCGCCTATTAAGTAAATGTCAGATTCTGTGATGTTGGCATTTTGTCTCTTGTAAATAAGTGTGTGTGAGTTACGTGTGTTACAGGTGAGTGTGCACTTATATTGTGTGTGTGAGGTACGTGTGTTACAGGTGAGTGTGCACTTATATTGTGTGTGTGAGGTACGTGTCTTACAGGTGAGTGTGCACATATATTGTGTGTGGTACGTGGGTTACAGGTGAGTGTGCACATATATTGTATGAGACGTACGTGTGTTACAGGTGAGTGTGCACACATTGTGTGTGAGGTACATAGGTTACAGGGGAGTGTGCACATATATTGTGTGTGGTACGTGGGCTACAGGTGAGTGTGCACATATATTGTGTGTGGTACGTGGGTTACAGGTGAGTGTGCACATATATATTGTATGAGGTACGTGCGTTACAGGTGAGTGTGCACATATATTGTGTGTGAGGTACATAGGTTACAGGTGAGTGTGCACATATATTGTGTGTGAGGTACGTGGGTTACAGGTGAGTGTGCACATATATTGTGTGTGAGGTACGTGGGTTACAGGTGAGTGTACTTAAGTGTGAAACGTAATAATTATCTCATGCGCACATAGTTATTTCTGGGTGACCACATGATTTTATTTATATATAAGGAGAGAGAATAATGCCTCCCACAAGCACTACAAACTACTTACACATACACGTGTATTCTCACTGTACAGGCCTTATGGATTTGACGCCTTCAGATGACTCCGCAGTAGGGCGCGGAGGAAAACCGGATGTGTGTGATCAGGTGAAGACTGTGGAGGATCAAGTTCCTATGTATACAGTTACAGGTAAATAGCGCCTATTAAGTAAATGTCAGATTCTGTGATGTTGGCGTTTTGTCTCTTGTAAATAAGTGTGTGTGAGGTACGTGTTTTACAGGTGAGTGTGCACATATATTGTGTGAGGTACGTGTGTTACAGGTGAGTGTGCACATATATTGTGTGTGAGGTACGTGGGTTACAGGTGAGTGAACATATTGTGTGAGGTACGTAGGTTACAGGTGAGTGCACATATATTGTGTGTGAGGTACGTGGGTTACAGGTGAGTGTGCACATATATTGTGTGTGAGGTACGTGGGTTACAGGTGAGTGAACATATTGTGTGAGGTACGTAGGTTACAGGTGAGTGCACATATATTGTGTGTGAGGTACGTGGGTTACAGGTGAGTGTGCACATATATTGTGTGAGGTACGTGGGTTACAGGTTAGTGTGCACATATATTGTGTGTGAGGTACGTAGGTTAGAGGTGAGTGTGCACATATATTGTGTGTGTGTGAGGTACGTGGGTTACATGCGAGTGTGCACATATATTGTGTGTGAGGTATGTAGGTTACAGGTGAGTGTGCACATATATTGTGTGTGAGGTACGTGGGTTACAGGTGAGTGTGCACATATATTGTGTGTTAGGTACGTAGGTTACAGGTGAGTGCACATATATTGTGTGTTAGGTACGTAGGTTACAGGTGAGTGTGCACATATATTGTGTGTGAGGTACGTGGGTTACAGGTGAGTGTGCACATATATTGTGTGTTAGGTACGTAGGTTACAGGTGAGTGTGCACATATATTGTGTGTGAGGTACGTGGGTTACAGGTGAGTGTGCACATATATTGTGTGTGAGGTACGTGGGTTACAGGTGAGTGAACATATTGTGTGAGGTACGTAGGTTACAGGTGAGTGCACATATATTGTGTGTGAGGTACGTGGGTTACAGGTGAGTGTGCACATATATTGTGTGTGAGGTACGTAGGTTAGAGGTGAGTGTGCACATATATTGTGTGTGAGGTACGTGGGTTACAGGTGAGTGTGCACATATATTGTGTGTGAGGTATGTAGGTTACAGGTGAGTGTGCACATATATTGTGTGTGAGGTACGTGTGCACATATATTGTATGTGAGGTACGTGGGTTACAGGTAAGTGTGCACATATATTGTGTATGTGAGGTACGTGGGTTACAGGTGAGTGTGCACATATATTGTGTATGTGAGGTACGTGGGTTACAGGTGAGTGTGCACATATATTGTGTATGTGAGGTACGTGGGTTACAGGTGAGTGTGCACATATATTGTATGTGAGGTACGTGGGTTACAACTGAGTGTGCACATATATTGTGTGTGAGGTACGTGGGTTACAAGTTAGTGTGCACATATACTGTGTGTGAGGTACATGGATTACAGGTGAGTGTGCACATATATTGTGTGTGTGAGGTACGTGGGTTACAGGTGAGTGTGCACATATATTGTGTGTGTGAGGTACGTGGATTACAGGTGAGTGAGCACATATATTGTGTGTGAGGTACGTGGGTTACAGGTGAGTGTGCACATATATTGTGTGTGTGAGGTACGTGGGTTACAGGTGAGTGAGCACATATATTGTGTGTGAGGTACGTGGGATACAGGTGAGTGAGCACATATATTGTGTGTGAGGTACGTGGGTTTCAGGTGAGTTGCACATATATTGTGTGTGTGTGGTACATGGGTTACAGGGGAGGAGTGGACATAAGTGTGAAACTAATTAACTTGTATGCACATAGTAATTTCTGGGGGACCATGATTTTATTTATATATAAGGAGAGCTATTGATGCCTCCCACGGACAATACAAACAACTTACACATACACATGTATTCTCACTGTACAGGCCGTATGGATGTGACGCCTTCAGATAGCTCAGCGTTTGAGCACGGAGAACCTGATGTGGGTGACAAGGTGAAGACCGTGGAGCATCAAGTTCCTATTAATACGGCTACAGGTGATTAGCGCTTATTAAGTTAATGTCAGATTCTGTGAAGGTGACATTTTGTCTCTTGTGAATAAGTGTGTGTGATGTACGTGGATTACAGGTGAGTGTGCATATATATTGTGTGTGAGGTACGTGTGTTACAGGTGAGTGTGCACATATATTGTGTGTGAGGTACGTGGGTTACAGGTGAGTGTGCACATATATTGTGTGTGAGGTACATGGGTTACAGGTGAGTGTGCACATATATTGTGTGTGAGGTACATGGGTTACAGGTGAGTGTGCACATATATTGTGTGATGTACGTGGGTTACAGGTGAGTGTGCACATATATTGTGTTTGTGATGTACGTGGGTTACAGGTGAGTGTGCACATATATTGTGTGTGAGGTACGTGGGTTACAGGTGAGTGTGTGAGGTACGTGGGTTACAGGTGAGTGTGTGAGGTACGTGGGTTACAGGTGAGTGTGCACATATATTGTGTGTGAGGTACATGGGTTACACGTGAGTGTGCACATATATTGTGTTTGTGATGTACATGGGTTACAGGTGAGTGTGCACATATATTGTGTTTGTGATGTACGTGGGTTACAGGTGAGTGTGCACATATATTGTGTGTGAGGTACGTGGGTTACAGGTGAGTGTGCACATATATTGTGTGTGAGGTACGTGGGTTACAGGTGAGTGTGCACATATATTGTGTGTGAGGTACCTGGGTTACAGGTGAGTGTGCACATATATTGTGTGTGAGGTACGTGTGTTACAGGTGAGTGTGCACTTATATTGTGTGTGTGTGAGGTACATGTGTTACAGGTGAGTGTACACATATATTGTGTGTGAGGTACGTGGGTTTCAGGTGAGTTGCACATATATTGTGTGTGTGTGGTACATGGGTTACAGGGGAGGAGTGGACATAAGTGTGAAACTAATTAACTTGTATGCACATAGTAATTTCTGGGGGACCATGATTTTATTTATATATAAGGAGAGCTATTGATGCCTCCCACGGACAATACAAACAACTTACACATACACATGTATTCTCACTGTACAGGCCGTATGGATGTGACGCCTTCAGATAGCTCAGCGTTTGAGCACGGAGAACCTGATGTGGGTGACAAGGTGAAGACCGTGGAGCATCAAGTTCCTATTAATACGGCTACAGGTGATTAGCGCTTATTAAGTTAATGTCAGATTCTGTGAAGGTGACATTTTGTCTCTTGTGAATAAGTGTGTGTGATGTACGTGGATTACAGGTGAGTGTGCACATATATTGTGTGTGAGGTACGTGGGTTACAGGTGAGTGTGCACATATATTGTGTGTGAGGTACATGGGTTACAGGTGAGTGTGCACATATATTGTGTGTGAGGTACGTGGGTTACAGGTGAGTGTGCACATATATTGTGTGTGAGGTACATGGGTTACACGTGAGTGTGCACATATATTGTGTTTGTGATGTACGTGGGTTACAGGTGAGTGTGCACATATATTGTGTTTGTGATGTACGTGGGTTACAGGTGAGTGTGCACATATATTGTGTGTGAGGTACGTGGGTTACAGGTGAGTGTGTGAGGTACGTGGGTTACAGGTGAGTGTGCACATATATTGTGTGTGAGGTACATGGGTTACACGTGAGTGTGCACATATATTGTGTTTGTGATGTACATGGGTTACAGGTGAGTGTGCACATATATTGTGTGTGAGGTACGTGGGTTACAGGTGAGTGTGCACATATATTGTGTGTGAGGTACCTGGGTTACAGGTGAGTGTGCACATATATTGTGTGTGAGGTACGTGTGTTACAGGTGAGTGTGCACTTATATTGTGTGTGTGTGAGGTACGTGTGTTACAGGTGAGTGTACACATATATTGTGTGTGTGAGGTACGTGCGTTACAGGTGAGTGTGCACTTATATTGTGTGTGTGTGAGGTACGTGTGTTACAGGTGAGTGTGCACATATATTGTGTGTGAGGTACGTGCGTTACAGGTGAGTCTGCATATATTGTGTGTGAGGTATGTGGGTTACAGGTGAGTGTGCACATATACTCTGTGTGAGGTGCGTGGGTTACAGGTTAGTGTGCACATATATTGTGTGTGTGAGGTACGTGGGTTACAGGTGAGTGTGCACATATATTGTGTGTGAGGTACGTGGGTTACAGGTGAGTGTGCACATATATTGTGTGTGAGGTACTTGGGTTACAGGTGAGTGTACATAAGTGTGAAGCTAAATAATTATCTCATGCGCACATAGTAATTTCTGGGTGACCACATGATATGATTTATATATAAGGAGAGAGAATAATGCCTCCCACAAGCACTACAAACTACTTACACATACACGTGTATTCTCACTGTACAGGCCTTATGGATGTGACGCCTTCAGATGACTCCGCAGTAGGGCACGGAGGAAAACCGGATGTGTGTGATCAGGTGAAGGCTGTGGAGGATCAAGTTCCTATGAATACAGTTACAGGTAAATAGCGCCTATTAAGTAAATGTCAGATTCTGTGATGTTGGCGTTTTGTCTCTTGTAAATAAGTGTGTGTGAGTTACGTGTGTTATAGGTGAGTGTGCACTTATATTGTGTGTGTGATGTACGTGTGTTACAGGTGAGTGTGCACTTATATTGTGTGTGTGAGGTACGTGTCTTACAGGTGAGTGTGCACATATATTGTGTGTGGTACGTGGGTTACAGGTGAGTATGCACATATATTGTGTGTGAGTTACGTGTGTTACAGGTGAGTGTGCACATATATTGTGTGTGGTACGTGGGTTACAGGTGAGTGTGCACATATATTGTATGAGACGTACGTGGGTTACAGGTGAGTGTGCACATATATTGTATGAGGTACGTGGGTTACAGGTGAGTGTGCACATATATTATGTGTGAGGTACGTAGGTTACAGGTGAGTGTGAACATATTGTGTGAGGTACGTAGGTTACAGGTGAGTGTGCACATATATTGTGTGTGAGGTACGTGGGTTACAGGTGAGTGTGCACATATATTGTGTGTTAGGTACGTAGGTTACAGGTGAGTGAACATATTGTGTGAGGTACGTAGGTTACAGGTGAGTGTGCACATATATTGTGTGTGAGGTACGTGGGTTACAGGTGAGTGTGCACATATATTGTGTATGTGAGGTACGTGGGTTACAGGCGAGTGTGCACATATATTGTGTGTTAGGTACGTAGGTTACAGGTGAGTGAACATATTGTGTGAGGTACGTAGGTTACAGGTGAGTGTGCACATATATTGTGTGTGAGATACGTGGGTTACAGGTGAGTGTGCACATATATTGTGTGTGAGGTACGTGGGTTACAGGTGAGTGTGCACATATATTGTGTGTGAGGTACGTGGGTTACAGGTGAGTGTGCACATATATTGTGTGTGAGGTACGTGGGTTACAGGTGAGTGTGCACATATATTGTGTGTGAGGTACGTGGGTTACAGGTGAGTGTGCACATATATTGTGTGTGATGTACGTGGGTTACATGAGAATGTGCGCATATATTGTGTGTGAGGTATGTGGGTTACATGTGAGTGTGCACATATATTGTGTGTGAGGTACTTGGGTTACAGGTGAGTGTACATAAGGGCGAAGCTAAATAATTTTCTCATGCGCACATAGTAATTTCTGGGTGACCACATGATATTAATTATATATAGGGAGAGAGAATAATGCTTCCCACAAGCACTACAAAATACTTACACATACACGTGTATTCTCACTGTACAGGCCTTATGGATGTGACGCCTTCAGGTGACTCTGCAGTAGGGCACGGCGGGAAACCGGATGTGTGTGATCAGGTGAAGACTGTGGAGGATCAAGTTCCTATGAATACAGTTACAGGTAAATAGCGCATATTAAGTAAATGTCAGATTCTGTGATGTTGGCGTTTTGTCTCTTGTAAATAAGTGTGTGTAAGGTACGTGTGTTACAGGTGAGTGTGCACATATATTGTGTGTTAGGTACGGGGGTTACAGTGGAGTGTGTACATATATTGTGTGTGTGAGGTACGTGTGTTACAGGTGAGTGTGCACATATATTGTGTGTGTGTGTGTGTGTGTGTGAGGTATGTGGGTTACAGGTGAGTGTGCACATATATTGTGTGTGAGGTACTTAGGTTACAGGTGAGTGTGCACATATATTGTGTGTGAGGTGAGTGTGCACATATATTGTTTGTGGTGAGTGTGCACATATTTCTCTTGTAAGGTGTATCCAGTCCACGGATCATCCATTACTTGTGGGATATTCTCCTTCCCAACAGGAAGCTGCAAGAGGATCACCCACAGCAGAGCTGTATATATAGCTCCTCCTCTAACTGCCACTCCCAGTCATTCTCTTGCAGCTCTCGAAAAGAAAGGAAGTAGCTAGAGAGATGTGGTGTTTTTATTTAGTTTATCTTCAATCAAAAGTTTGTTATTTTCAAATGGTACCGGAGTTGTACTATTTTAGCCTCAGGCAGAAAGTAGAAGAAGAGTCTGCCTGTGGTTTTTGATGATCTTAGCAGGTTGTAACTAAGATCCATTGCTGTTCACACATAACTGAAGAGAGGTGACTTCAGCTGGGGGAATGGCGTGCAGGGTCTCCTGCTATGTGAGGTATGTGCAGTTTAAATTTTTCTAGAGAAATTAATATGCTAGAAAATGCTGTTAATACCGGATTTATTTAAGGTAAGCCTGATTACAGTGATTTTAATAACGACTAGTATCATGCTTGCTGTAAAAGGTAATATTCTTATTACTTTCTCACATTACTGAAAAATAAAACGTTTGCTGGAAGTGTTTAAACGTTTTTTTTATACATATTGGTGATAAAACTTTATTGGGGCCCAGTTTTTTCCACATGGCTGGCTAGATTTTGCCTAGGGATAGTTTTGTTAGGCCCTCTCACTGTGAATACAGGTTGGGAGGGGCCTATTTTCGCGGCTAAATGTGCATTAGATTTTGCAGCTTGAGACATCCAGTTTCCCTGAAGGAGTCCCCTGAACACTTAGGACCTCTCTAAAGGGTTTTTGTGCCTTTCAAAGTCGTTATATGGGCAGGTAGGGCCACAGCAGAGCTGTGGCAGTTTGTTGTGACTGTTGAAAAACGTTTATATTGTTTTTTTGATCCGGTTTTGAAACTAAGGGGTTAATCATCCATTTGCAAGTGGGTGCAATGCTCTGTTAGTCTATTGTACACACTGTAAAAATTTCGTAAGATTTACTGCTTTTTATCACTGTTTTTCAATTTCTGACAAAATTTGTTTCTCTTAATGGCACAGTACCGTTTTTATTTTTTGCTTGTTTACATTTATCAAAGTGTTTTCCAAGCTTGCTGGTCACATTGCTAGTCTGTTAAACATGTCTGACATAGAGGAAACTCCTTGTTCATTATGTTTAGAAGCCATTGTGGAACCCCCTCTTAGAATGTGTACCAAATGTACTGATTTTACTTTGTTATAAAGATCATATTCTGTCTTTAAAAGATTTATCACCAGAGGAAACTGACAAGGGGGAAGTTATGCCGACTAACTCGCCCCACGTGTCAGAACCTTTGACTCCCGCTCAAGAGGCGCCAAGTACATCTAGCGCGCCCATGGCGTTTACTTTACAAGACATGGCGGCAGTTATGGATCATACCCTTACAGCGGTATTGTCCAAACTACCAGGATTACAAGGAAAGCGAGACAGCTCTGGGGCTAGAAAAAATATAGAGCACTCTGACGCTTTAGTAGCTATGTCTGATATCCCCTCACAATATGCAGACGCTGAGGCAGGAGAGCTTCTTTCTGTGGGTGATTTTTCTGACTCAGGGAAGATGCTTCAACCTGATTCTGATATGTCAACATTTAAATTTAAGCTTGAACACCTCTGCGTGCTGCTCAGGGAGGTTTTAACTACTCTGGATGACTGTGACACCATTATAGTGCCAGAGAAATTGTGTAGTTTGGATAAATACTATGCAGTGCCTGTTTACACTGATGTTTTTCCAATACCTAAAAGGTTTTCAGAAATTATTACTAAGGAATGGAGTAGACCAGGTGTACCGTTCTCTCCCCCTCCTATTTTTAAGAAAATGTTTCCAATAGATGCCGCTACACGGGACTTATGGCAAACGGTCCCTAAGGTGGAGGGAGCAGTTTCTACCCTAGCTAAGCGTACAACTATCCCCATCGAGGACAGTTGTGCTTTCCTAGATCCAATGGATAAAAAGTTAGAGGGTTACCTTAAGAAAATGTTTATTCAACAAGGTTTTATTCTCCAGCCTCTTGCATGCATTGCCCCAGTCACTGCTGCTGCGGCCTTCTGGTTTGAGTCTCTGGAAGAGGCCTTACAGGTAGATACTCCATTGGATGATATACTTGACAAGCCTAAAGCGCTTAAGCTAGCCAATTCATTTGTTTCTGACGCTGTTGTTCATTTAACTAAACTAACGGCTAAGAACTCGGGTTTTGCTATTCAGGCGCTTAGGGCGCTATGGCTTAAATCCTGGTCAGCTGACGTTACTTCAAAGTCTAAGCTTCTCAATATTCCCTTCAAGGGGCAGACCCTATTCGGGCCTGGACTGAAGGAGATCATTTCTGATATTACTGGAGGAAAAGGTCATGCCCTTCCTCAGGATAGGTCTAACAAATTAGGACCAAACAAACTAATTTTCGTACCTTTCGAAACTTTAAGACGAGCGCGGCATCATCTTCCTCTAATGCAAAACAAGAGGGAAATTTTGCCCAGTCCAAGCCGGTCTGGAGACCTATCCAGGCTTGGAACAAAGGTAAACAGGCCAAGAAGCCTGCTGCTGCCTCTAAGACAGCATGAAAGATTAGCCCCCGATCCGGTAACGGATCTAGTAGGGGGCAGACTTTCTCTGTTCGCCCAGGCTTGGGCAAGAGACGTCCAGGATCCCTGGGCGTTGGAAATTGTGTCCCAGGGATATCTTCTGGACTTCAAAGCTTCTTCCCCAAAAGGAAGATTTCACCTTTCACAATTATCTGCAGACCAGATAAAGAGAGAGGCATTCTTACATTGTGTTCAAGGCCTCCTAGTTATGGGAGTGATCCACCCAGTTCCAAAGGAGGAACAGGGGCAAGGATTCTATTCAAATCTATTTGTGGTTCCCAAGAAAGAGGGAACCTTCAGACCAATCTTAGATCTCAAGATCCTAAACCAATTTCTCAGGGTCCCATCTTTCAAGATGGAGACTATTCAAACCATCCTACCTATGATCCAGGAGGGTCAATACATGACTACCATGGACTTAAAGGATGCTTATCTTCACATTCCGATACACAAAGATCATCATCGGTTTCTCAGGTTCGCCTTCCTAGACAGGCATTACCAGTTTGTGGCTCTTCCCTTTGGGTTAGCTACGGCACCAAGAATCTTTACGAAGGTTCTGGGGTCACTTCTGGCGGTCCTAAGGCCGCGGGGCATAGCAGTAGCCCCTTACTTCGACGACATTCTGATACAGGCGTCGAATTTCCAATTTGCCAAGTCCCATACGGACATTGTTCTGGCATTCCTGAGGTCTCATGGGTGGAAAGTGAACGAAAAGAAGAGTTCTCTATCTCCTCTCACAAGAGTTTCCTTCCTGGGAACTCTGATAGATTCTGTAGAAATGAGGATTTACCTGACAGAGGCCAGGTTGTCAAAACTTCTAAATTCCTGCCGTGTTCTTTATTCTACTTCTCGCCCTTCGGTGGCTCAGTGTATGGAAGTAATCGGCTTAATGGTAGCGGCAATGGACATAGTGCCGTTTGCCCGCCTACATCTCAGACCGCTGCAACTCTGCATGCTCAGTCAGTGGAATGGGGATTACACAGATTTGTCCCCTCTACTAAATCTGGATCAAGAGACCAGGGATTCTCTTCTCTGGTGGCTATCTCGGGTCCATCTGTCCAAAGGTATGACCTTCCGCAGGCCAGATTGGACAATAGTAACAACAGATGCCAGCCTTCTGGGCTGGGGGGCAGTCTGGAACTCCCTGAAGACTCAGGGGTCATGGACTCAGGAGGAGGCTCTCCTTCCGATAAACATTCTGGAATTAAGAGCGATATTCAATGCTCTTCAGGCTTGGCCTCAGCTAGCGGCAGTGAGGTTCATCAGATTTCAGTCAGACAACATCACGACTGTAGCTTACATCAACCATCAAGGGGGAACAAGGAGTTCCCTAGCGATGTTGGAGGTTTCAAAGATAATTCGTTGGTCAGAGATTCATTCTTGCCACCTATCAGCTATCCATATCTCAGGAGTAGAGAACTGGGAGGCGGATTTTCTAAGTCGACAGACTTTTCATCCGGGGGAGTGGGAGCTCCATCCGGAGGTGTTTGTACAGTTGATTCAACGTTGGGGCAAACCAGAACTGGATCTCATGGCGTCTCGCCAGAACGCCAAGCTTCCTTGTTACGGATCCAGGTCCAGGGATCCCAAGGCAGCGCTGATAGATGCTCTAGCAGCGCCTTGGTCCTTCAATCTGGCTTATGTGTTTCCACTGTTTCCTCTGCTCCATCGTCTGATTGTCAAGGTCAAGCAGGAGAGAGCATCTGTGATTTTGATAGCACCTGCATGGCCATGCAGGACTTGGTATGCAGATCTGGTGGACATGTCATCCTTTCCACCATGGACTCTGCCTCTGAGGCAGGACCTTCTACTTCAGGGTCCTTTCAACCATCCAAATGGTTGACCGCTGCTTGATAAATTCCAGCGAGCAAGTTCTTGAGAGAACTTGCTGCCGTAGGGGCTTAATAAATCTAGCCCATACTGTGTGTGAGGTACAAGGGTTACAGGTAAGTGTGCACATATATTGTGTGTGTGAGGTACGTGGGTTACAGAAGAGATTGCACATATATTGTGTGTGAGGTACGTGGGTTACATGTGAGTGTGCACATATACTGTGTGTGAGGTACAAGGGTTACAGGGGAGTGTGCACATATATTGTGTGTGTGAGGTACGTGGGTTACAGCTGAGTGCACATATATTGTGTGTGAGGTACAAGGGTTACAGGTAAGTGTGCACATATATTGTGTGTGTGAGGTACGTGGGTTACAGGTGAGTGTGCACATATATTGTGTGTGAGGTACGCAAGTTACAGGTGAGTGTGCACATATATTGTGTGTGAGGTACATAGGTTACAGGTGAGTGTGCACATATATTGTGTGTGAGGTACATAGGTTACAGGTGAGTGTGCACATATATTGTGTATGAGGTACGTGGGTTACAGGTGAGTGTGCACATATATTGTGTGTGTGTGAGGTACGTGGGTTACAGGTGAGTGTGCACATATATTGTGTGTGTGTGTGGTACGTAGGTTACAGGTGAGTGTGCACATATATTGTGTGTGAGGTACGTGGGTTATAGGTGAGTGTGCACATATATTGTGTGTGTGAGGTACGTGGGTTACCGGGGAGTGTGCGCATATATTGTGTGTGAGGTACGTGGGTTACAGGTGAGTGTGCACATATATTGTGTGTGAGGTACGTGGGTTACAGGTGAGTATGCACATATATTGTGTATGAGGTACGTGGGTTACAGGTGAGTGTGCACATATATTGTGTGTGTGAGGTACGTGGGATTCAGGTGAGTGTGCACATATATTGTGTGTGTGTGTGGTACGTAGGTTACAGGTGAGTGTGCACATATATTGTGTGTGAGGTACGTGGGTTATAGGTGAGTGTGCACATATATTGTGTGTGTGTGAGGTACGTGGGTTACAGGTGAGGGTGAACATATATTGTGTGTGAGGTACTTAGGTTACAGGTGAGTGTGCACATATATTGTGTGTGAGGTATGTGGGTTACAGGTGAGTGTGCACTTATATTGTGTATGAGGTACGTGGGTTACAGGTGAGTGTGCACATATATTGTGTGTGAGGTACGTGGGTTATAGGTGAGTGTGCACATATATTGTGTGTGTGTGAGGTAATAATTTGGACTATGAAGTATTTTTTGTCTCTGTTAGGTCTCCAGCTAGTGCCAAAATTATAGACGTACCGTTTCTGTAATATTTGCCGACTGCGGTGTAATTTGCAAGTATATTGTAGGCGGTTCTGTAATATTTGCCGACTGCGGCAATGAGCGCATGCGTGAACAACTGCGTTTGCAAGTTTTTTGGTAATGCAGTAGAAGAATATTACAGAACACCGGCCCATTTTTGGTTCAGTATCCTGGATAGTGCTTGCTGATTGGTGGCTACATTTAACCATCCAATCAGCAAGTGCAACACAGGTTCTCAACCTAAAATGGGCGAGCTCCAAAGCTTTTATTCCTGCTTTTTCAAATAAAGATACCAAGAAAACGAAGAAAAATGGAAAATAAGAGTAAATTAGAAAGCTGCTTTAAATTGCTGCTCTATCTGAATCATGAAAGAAATAATTTGCATTTAGTGTCCCTTTAAACTTTTTTTTGGGGGGGTATAATAATCTGTTTCTTTTTTTTTGTCATTATCCTTAAAACCTCTTTAGAAGCTATTTTATCTGAACGCTTTGTGTAGTGCGTTGACGGTAAACAGGCTCAGCCGTGCAGTTGTTATTTATATAATATGCTGAGTTATAACCAATCTTACTGTTTTTTTGCGTCTTAAGGTGTCGGCCCTCCTGCTGTCTCCTCTGCAGAAAAGAGCTCATCAGGAAATAAACGTCTTCTACGCTCGACTGCATCAGAAATGCCGGCGGCTTCGGCCTCTTCAAGTAAACAAAAAAGGTCAGTTAATGATTTTACTTCTAATCCGGTATTTATTGGTGTCTATTGCTAGTCCAGCTAATTCATTTTCAGAGGGTGAGTTATTGATGATCTGAGGTTTGTTTCCGGACTCTAAAGGGTCTGAAAGGCTCAGCAGCTTTACAGAAGGTCATGGGTTTGAATCCAGTTTCGGGCAATAAGCCGTTATGTAGCGTCCTCTTCTGTCAAGTTGTTAAAACTAGAGTCCCCCATTCTGGTCTATAGACCCAGGTTCATTTCCTGCTGTGGGTTGTCAGAGCTCACCTTATGCATATGTGTAGAGAGAATATGGCAATTTATATGTGCAGAAGCCAGGGCTGTGCGATATTGGCTACTGATGCTTTTACTTAATAGTGACTTAAGGGAAGCTTACAGCAATGTTACTGTACATCTCACTGTAAGCTCCCTGTGTATAAAGTGCTGATGCTTTTACTTAATAGTGACTTAAGGGAAGCTTACAGCAATGTTACTGTACATCTCACTGTAAGCCCCCTGTGTATAAAGTGCTGATGCTTTTACTTAATAGTGACTTAAGGGAAGCTTACAGCAATATGTTACTGTACATCTCACTGTAAGCCCCCTGTGTATAAAGTGCTGATGCTTTTACTTAATAGTGACTTAAGGGAAGCTTACAGCAATGTTACTGTACAGCTCACTGTAAACCCCCTGTGTATAAAGTGCTGATGGTTTCCATCTAAAGGGGAGGAGAGTCCACGGCTTCATTCATTACTTTTGGGAATTCAGAACCTGGCCACCAGGAAGCAGACACCCCAGCCAAAAGCTTAAATACCTCCCCCACTCCCCTCACCCCCCAGTCATTCCTTGCCTTTTGTCCAAGGAGTGTCAGAAGTTTGTTTTCGTCTCTTATGGAGGGTAGTACTCTTCGACATGGGATGGGAGTTTTAAGTAATCCTGTCAGTCTCTTAGTGAGGGTCTGGGTGAAAGTTAGAGTCCGGAGATGCAGGGAGAGTCTTTCTGCGAACCCATCCTGATTCATTTTAACAGCTTCACCAGCTTTGGCGAGTTTCGCTGCCTGCTTTCTGCACTCAAGTACATGTCAGGAGCGACCTTGAAGGGCTGTGTTCCTGTTCCACGGCATAGATTCTTGTAAGATTGTTTCATTTTTACATACATGATAACACAGAAGACAGGGTCACAGTGTGGCGCCTTTTTATCTTATAGAATCAAGGGTTAATATACCTGGTAAGGGGATTATTGAACAGGGGAGGGGGCCTATACATAATCTTTATTGTGTCATGACTGCGTTATGTGCGAGATGACTCTTTGGTAATGTGTGGAACTGTCAGGTTCACTTCCGAGTGTATTAGCGTGGCCGTTTTTGGCACGTTTTCTCCCTAATGCAGGGGCAGTCCTGCGAGGCATACCATGTGACCGGGTGGGGCTATCTCCACTTCCTTGTAGATCTGCGGCGTAGGAGGCAAAACTGTTTCTGTAGCCGGGTCCTGCGAGGTGGTGAGTGCCCCGGTCATTAGAGGATATAAAGGTGCCTGTTAATTAAACAATCTAGTCAATAATAAAAGCACAAGCTTTGGAGGACTCTGACTCGTTAGAGGGTACTCCCTCTTTATCAAAGTCTCATGCCTGTGTTTATTGTGAGGAGTTTCAGGTAAATCAGCCTGCTCAACTATGTTCCACATGCCTTGATAAAGTTGCGAAATCTAAAAGTAAAAGGATGTCTAGTACTACTGAGCCGTTCACTTCTGAGGGTTCTCCGTCCAGTGAGGTGTGTTCCCTGCATTCATCTCTTATTGCACATGCAGCGCCCCAGGGTCCAATTATTAATACTACGGAAGAGATTCATTGGCCGTCAGATTTTGCGGATCAACTGCAAACGGCGGTATCGAAAGTGATCCATGCTTTACCACGTTCTGCTAAGCGCAAGCGTAGGGTGTTTCAGGTCGGCCTGGCCCAAGGGTTGTCAAAGCCTATTGAAACCTCTGAGGTGTTATGATGATGAGGCCCACTCCGACTTTTTGGAGGAGGCTCCTTCTGGGTCGGAGTCCGTGTCATCTAAACCGCCGGCTGCGGAGGAGCCTGGTTTAAATTTAAGATAGAGAATTTGCACTGTTTGCTTAAGCAAGTGCTTGCTTCTCTGGAGGTTCCAGAGCTGAAGCTTCCGGAGGAACCTTAGATTTCTAAGCTTGATAAGGTATACAAGGACAGGGTGGTGCCTCAGACCTTCCTGGTTCCTGTTAAGATGGCTAACATTAAGAATGAATAGGAGCAATTAGGTTCTTCTTTTTCCCTTTCTTTTTCATTTAAGAAACTTTTCCCCGTTTTGGACTCTCAGCTTGAGCTTTGGGGACCATCCCTAAGGTGGATGGTGCTATATCCACGCTCGCGAAGCGGACAACTATTGCCCTCAAGGATAGTTTGTCGTTTAAGGAGCCCATGGATAAAAAGTTATAAAACATGTTACGAAAGATGTTTCAGGACATGGGGTTTGTTTTTCAGCCGGCAGCGGCCGTAGCCAACTCTTTCATCTGTGATGCCAATATGCACATTATCCGACTGAACGCTAAGGTGTCAGGATTTTCTGTTTTAACCCGCAGGGTTCTGTAGCTAAAGTCTTGGTCTGCGGACATGACCTCTAAGTTGAGGCTGTTGTCCCTGACTTTTTAAGGAAAGATCCTGTTTGGTTCAGGATTGGATTCAATCATATCCATGGTTACTGGAGACAAGGGAGCTTTCCTACCGCAGGATAAGAAGGCTAAGTCCCAAAAAATCTACTTTCTCTTGTTAAGTGTATCCAGTCCACAGATCATCCATTACTTATGGGATATTCTCCTTCCCAACAGGAAGTTGCAAGAGGATCACCCACAGCAGAGCTGCTATATAGCTCCCCTCCTAACTGCCATATCCAGTCATTCTCTTGCAACCCTCAACAAAGATGGAGGTCGTAAGAGGAGAGTGGTGTTTTATACTTAGTTTATTTCTTCAATCAAATGTTTGTTATTTTTAAATGGTACCGGAGTGTGCTGTTTATCTCAGGCAGTATTTAGAAGAAGAATCTGCCTGCATTTTCTATGATCTTAGCAGAAGTAACTAAGATCCATGGCTGTTCTCACATATTCTGAGGAGTGAGGTAACTTCAGAGAGGGAATGGCGTGCAGGTTTCTCCAACATAGGTGTGTCCGGTCCACGGCGTCATCCTTACTTGTGGGATATTCTCTTCCCCAACAGGAAATGGCAAAGAGCCCAGCAAAGCTGGTCACATGATCCCTCCTAGGCTCCGCCTACCCCAGTCATTCTCTTTGCCGTTGTACAGGCAACATCTCCACGGAGATGGCTTAGAGTTTTTTAGTGTTTAACTGTAGTTTTTATTATTCAATCAAGAGTTTGTTATTTTAAAATAGTGCTGGTATGTACTATTTACTCTGAAACAGAAAAGAGATGAAGATTTCTGTTTGTATGAGGAAAATGATTTTAGCAACCGTTACTAAAATCCATGGCTGTTCCACACAGGACTGTTGAGAGGAATTAACTTCAGTTGGGGGAACAGTGAGCAGTCTCTTGCTGCTTGAGGTATGACACATTCTAACAAGACGATGTAATGCTGGAAGCTGTCATTTTCCCTATGGGATCCGGTAAGCCATTTTTATTCAGACAGTAAATAAGGGCTTCACAAGGGCTTATTAAGACTGTAGACATTTTCTGGGCTAAATCGATCATATTTACACATATTTAGCCTTGAGGAATCATTTAATCTGGGTATTTTTTGTAAAATAATATCGGCAGGCACTGTTTTAGACAAGCGTCGTCCCTTCCTCAAGCAAAGGCTCACACGGACATAGTCCTGGCCTTTCTCAGATCTCACGGATGGAAAGTGAACGTGGAAAAGAGTTCTCTATCTCCGTCGACAAGAGTTCCCTTCTTGGGAACAATAATAGACTCCTTAGAAATGAGGATTTTTCTGACAGAGACCAGAAAAACAAAACTTCTAAACTCTTGTCGGATACTTCATTCCGTTCCTCTTCCTTCCATAGCGCAGTGCATGGAAGTGATAGGTTTGATGGTAGCGGCAATGGACATAGTTCCTTTTGCGCGCATTCATCTAAGACCATTACAACTGTGTATGCTCAGTCAGTGGAATGGGGACTATACAGACTTGTCTCCGAAGATACAAGTAAATCAGAGGACCAGAGACTCACTCCGTTGGTGGCTGTCCATGGACAACCTGTCACAAGGGGTGACCTCCCGCAGACCAGAGTGGGTCATTGTCACGACCGACGCCAGTCTGATGGGCTGGGGCGCGGTCTGGGGATCCCTGAAAGCTCAGGGTCTTTGGTCTCGGGAAGAATCTCTTCTACCGATAAATATTCTGGAACTGAGAGCGATATTCAATGCTCTCAAGGCTTGGCCTCAGCTAGCGAGGGCCAAGTTCATACGGTTTCAATCAGACAACATGACGACTGTTGCGTACATCAACCATCAGGGGGGAACAAGGAGTTCCCTGGCGATGGAAGAAGTGACCAAAATCATTCAATGGGCGGAGACTCGCTCCTGCCACCTGTCTGCAATCCACATCCCAGGAGTGGAAAATTGGGAAGCGGATTTTCTGAGTCGTCAGACATTGCATCCGGGGGAGTGGGAACTCCATCCGGAAATCTTTGCCCAAATCACTCAACTGTGGGGCATTCCAGACATGGATCTGATGGCCTCTCGTCAGTTCCTTGCTATGGGTCCAGATCCAGGGATCCCAAGGCGACTCTAGTAGATGCACTAGTAGCACCTTGGACCTTCAAACTAGCTTATGTATTCCCGCCGTTTCCTCTCATCCCCAGGCTGGTAGCCAGGATCAATCAGGAGAGGGCGTCGGTGATCTTGATAGCTCCTGCGTGGCCACGCAGGACTTGGTATGCAGATCTGGTGAATATGTCATCGGCTCCACCATGGAAGCTACCTTTGAGACGAGACCTTCTTGTTCAAGGTCCGTTCGAACATCCGAATCTGGTCCCACTCCAGCTGACTGCTTGGAGATTGAACGCTTGATCTTATCAAAGCGAGGGTTCTCAGATTCTGTTATTGATACTCTTGTTCAGGCCAGAAAGCCTGTAACTAGAAAAATTTACCACAAAATTTGGAAAAAATATATCTGTTGGTGTGAATCTAAAGGATTCCCTTGGGACAAGGTTAAGATTCCTAAGATTCTATCCTTCCTTCGAGAAGGATTGGAAAAAAGGATTATCTGCAAGTTCCTTGATGAGACAGATTTCTGCCTTGTCTGTGTTACTTCACAAAAGCTGGCAGCTGTGCCAGATGTTCAAGCCTTTGTTCAGGCTCTGGTTAGAATCAAGCCTGTTTACAAACCTTTGACTCCTCCTTGGAGTCTCAACTTAGTTCTTTCAGTTCTTCAGGGGGTTCCGTTTGAACCCTTACATTCCGTTGATATTAAGTTATTATCTTGGAAAGTTTTGTTTTTGGTTGCAATTTCTTCTGCTAGAAGAGTTTCAGAATTATCTGCTCTGCAGTGTTCTCCTCCTTATCTGGTGTTCCATGCAGATAAGGTGGTTTTACGTACTAAACCTGGTTTTCTTCCAAAAGTTGTTTCTAACAAAAACATTAACCAGGAGATAGTCGTGCCTTCTCTGTGTCCGAAACCAGTTTCGAAGAAGGAACGTTTGTTGCACAATTTGGATGTTGTTCGCGCTCTAAAATTCTATTTAGATGCTACAAAGGATTTTAGACAAACATCTTCCTTGTTTGTTGTTTATTCTGGTAAAAGGAGAGGTCAAAAAGCAACTTCTACCTCTCTTTTTGGATTAAAAGCATCATCAGATTGGCTTACGAGACTGCCGGACGGCAGCCTCCTGAAAGGATCACAGCTCCTTCCACTAGGGCTGTGGCTTCCACATGGGCCTTCAAGAACGAGGCTTCTGTTGATCAGATATGTAGGGCAGCGACTTGGTCTTCACTGCACACTTTTACCAAATTTTACAAGTTTGATACTTTTGCTTCTTCTGAGGCTATTTTTGGGAGAAAGGTTTTGCAAGCCGTGGTGCCTTCCATTTAGGTGACCTGATTTGCTCCCTCCCTTCATCCGTGTCCTAAAGCTTTGGTATTGGTTCCCACAAGTAAGGATGACGCCGTGGACCGGACACACCTATGTTGGAGAAAACAGAATTTATGTTTACCTGATAAATTACTTTCTCCAACGGTGTGTCCGGTCCACGGCCCGCCCTGGTTTTTTAATCAGGTCTGATAATTTATTTTCTTTAACTACAGTCACCACGGTATCATATGGTTTCTCCTATGCAAATATTCCTCCTTAACGTCGGTCGAATGACTGGGGTAGGCGGAGCCTAGGAGGGATCATGTGACCAGCTTTGCTGGGCTCTTTGCCATTTCCTGTTGGGGAAGAGAATATCCCACAAGTAAGGATGACGCCGTGGACCGGACACACCGTTGGAGAAAGTAATTTATCAGGTAAACATAAATTCTGTTTTTCCTGCAATAAGGTATGTGCAGTTAATATTTTTCTAGGGATGGAATTTGCTAGAAAATGCTGCTTATACCGGATTAATGTAAGTATAGCCTTAAATGCAGTGATAGCTACTGGTATCAGGCTTATTAATAGAGATGCATACTCTTATAAAAATGTAATATAAAACGTTTGCTGGCATGTTAATCGTTTTTATATATGTTTGGTGACAAAACTTATTGGGGCCTAGTTTTTTTCCACATGGCTGGTTTGATTTCTGCCTAGAGACAGTTTCCTGAAGCTTTCCACTGTTGCAATATGAGTGGGAAGGGCCTATTTTAGTGCTTTTCTATGCAGCTAAAAATACTGACAGACATTCAGCTTCCCTCTGCATGATACAGGACATCTCTGAAGGGCTCAAAAGGCTTCAAAGTCGTGTTTGAGGAGGGTAACAATCACAGTAGACTGTGGCAGTTGTTGTGACTGTGTTTAAAAAACTTTTGTCATTTATTATTCTGTTTTTGTTATTACGGGGTTAATCATCCATTTGGAAGTGGGTGCAATGCTCTGCTGACTTGTTACATACACTGTAAAAATTTTGTTAGTGTAACTGCCTTTTTTCACTGTTATTTCAAATTTTGTCAATTTGTTTCTCTTAAAGGCACAGTAACGTTTTTTATATTGCTTGTTAACTTGCTTTAAAGTGTTTTCCAAGCTTGCTAGTCTCATTGCTAGTCTGTACAAACATGTCTGAAACAGAGGATACTTGTTCATTATGTTTAAAAGCCATGGTGGAGCCCCATAGGAGAATGTGTACTAAATGTATTGATTTCACCTTAAACAGTAAAGATTAGTCTTTATCTATAAAAGAATTGTCACCAGAGGGGTCTGTCGAGGGGGAAGTTATGCCGACTAACTCTCCCCACATGTCGGACCCTTCGCCTCCCGCTCAAGGGACGCACGCTAATATGGCGCCAAGTACATCAGGGACGCCCATAGCGATTACTTTGCAGGACATGGCTGCAATCATGAATAATACCCTGTCAGAGGTATTATCCAGATTGCCTGAATTGAGAGGCAAGCGCGATAGCTCTGGGGTTAGACGAGATACAGAGCGCGTAGATGCTGTAAGAGCCATGTCTGATACTGCGTCACAATATGCAGAACCTGAGGACGGAGAGCTTCAGTCTGTGGGTGACGTCTCTGATTCGGGGAGACCTGATTCAGAGATTTCTAATTTTAAATTTAAGCTTGAGAACCTCCGTGTATTGCTTGGGGAGGTATTAGCTGCTCTGAATGACTGTGACACAATTGCAGTGCCAGAGAAATTGTGTAGGCTGGATAAATACTATGCAGTGCCGGTGAGTACTGATGTTTTTCCAATACCTAAAAGGCTTACAGAAATTATTAGTAAGGAGTGGGATAGGCCCGGTGTTCCCTTTTCCCCACCTCCTATATTTAGAAAAAATGTTTCCAATAGATGCCACTACACGGGACTTATGGCAGACTGTCCCTAAGGTGGAGGGAGCAGTTTCTACTTTAGCAAAGCGTACCACTATCCCGGTTGAGGACAGTTGTGCTTTTTCAGATCCAATGGATAAAAAATTAGAGGGTTACCTTAAGAAAATGTTTATTCAACAAGGTTTTATTTTACAGCCCCTTGCATGCATTGGGTCTGTCATTGCTGCGGCGGCGGCATTCTGGTTTGAGGCCCTGGAAGAGGCCATCCATACAGCTCCATTGACTGAAATTGTTGACAAGCTTAGAACTCTTAAGCTAGCTAACTCATTTGTTTCTGATGCCATTGTTCATTTGACTAAACTAACGGCTAAGAATTCCGGATTTGCGATCCAGGCACGTAGGGCGCTATGGCTCAAATCCTGGTCAGCTGATGTGACTTCAAAGTCTAAATTACTCAACATTCCTTTCAAGGGGCAGACCTTATTCAGCCTGGTTTGAAAGAAATTATTGCTGACATTACTGGAGGTAAGGGTCATACCCTTCCTCAGGACAGGGCCAAATCAAAGGCCAAACAATCTAATTTTCGTGCCTTTCGAAATTCCAAGGCAGGTGCAGCATCAACTTCCTCCGCTTCAAGACAAGAGGGAACTTTTGCTCAATCTAAGCAGGCCTGGAAACCTAACCAGTCCTGGAACAAAGGCAAGCAGGCCAGAAAGCCTGCTGCTGCCTCTAAGACAGCATGAAGGAACGGCCCCCTATCCAGCGAAAGATCTAGTAGGGGGCAGACTTTTTCTCTTCGCCCAGGCGTGGGCATGAGATGTTCAGGATCCCTGGGCGTTGGAGATCATATCTCAGGGATATCTTCTGGACTTCAAAGCTTCCCCTCCACAAGGGAGATTTCATCTTTCAAGGTTATCTGCAAATCAGATAAAGAAAGAGGCTAAGCTATGTGCAAGACCTCCTAGTAATGAGAGTGATCCATCCAGTTCCGCGGACGGAACAAGGACAGGGTTTTTATTCAAATCTGTTTGTGGTTCCCAAAAAAGAGGGAACCTTCAGACCAATTTTGGATCTAAAGATCTTAAACAAATTCCTCAGAGTTCCATCTTTCAAATTGGAAACTATTCGGACCATCCTACCCATGATCCAAGAGGGGTCAGTACATGACCACAGTGGACTTAAAGGATGCCTACCTTCACATACCGATTCACAAAGATCATCATCGGTTCCTAAGGTTTGCCTTTCTAGACAGGCATTACCAATTTGTAGCTCTTCCCTTCGGGTTGGCTACAGCCCCGAGAATCTTTACGAAGGTTCTGGGCTCACTTCTGGCGGTTCTAAGACCGCGAGGCATAGCGGTGGCTCCGTATCTAGACGACATCCTGATACAGGCGTCAAGCTTTCAAATTGCCAAGTCTCATACAGAGATAGTTCTGGCATTTCTGAGATCGCACGGGTGGAAAGTGAACGAGGAAAAGAGTTCTCTATCCCCACTCACAAGAGTCTCCTTCTTAGGGACTCTTATAGATTCTGTAGAGATTAAAATTTACCTGACGGAGTCCAGGTTATCAAAGCTTCTAAATGCTTGCCGTATTCTTCATTCCATTCCGCGCCCTTCGGTGGCTTAATGGTAGCGGCAATGGACATAGTGCCATTTGCGCGCCTACATCTCAGACCGCTGCAATTATACATGCTAAGTCAGTGGAATGGGGATTACACAGATTTGTCCCCTCTGCTAAATCTGGATCAAGAGACCAGAGATTCTCTTCTCTGGTGGTTGTCTCGGGTCCACCTGTCCGAGGGTATGACCTTTCGCAGGCCAGATTGGACAATTGTAACAACAGATGCCAGCCTTCTAGGTTGGTGTGCAGTCTGGAACTCCCTGAAGGCACAGGGATCGTGGACTCAGGAGGAGAAACTCCTTCCGATAAATATTCTGGAGTTAAGAGCAATATTCAATGCTCTTCTGGCTTGGCCTCAGTTAGCAACACTGAGGTTCATCAGATTTCAGTCGGACTATATCACGACTGTGGCTTACATCAACCATCAAGGGGGAACCAGGAGTTCCCTAGCGATGTTAGAAGTCTCAAAAATAATTCGCTGGGCAGAAACTCACTCTTGCCACCTGTCAGCAATCCATATCCCAGGCGTGGAGAACTGGGAGGCGGATTTTCTAAGTCATCAGACTTTTCACCCGGGGGAGTGGGAACTCCATCCAGAGGTGTTTGCTCAATTGATTCATCGTTGGGGCAAACCAGAGTTGGATCTCATGGCATCTCGCCAGAACGCCAAGCTTCCTTGTTACGGATCCAGGTCCAGGGACCCAGAAGCGACGCTGATAGATGCTCTAGCAGCGCCTTGGTTCTCCAACCTGGCTTATGTGTTTCCACCGTTTCCTCTGCTCCCTCGACCGATTGCCAAAATCAAACAGGAGAGAGCATTGGTGATTCTAATAGCGCCTGCGTGGCCACGCAGGGCCTGGTATGCAGACCTAGTGGACATGTCATCCTTTCCTCCATGGACTCTGCCTCTAAGACAGGACCTTCTAATACAAGGTCCTTTCAATCATCCAAATCTAATTTCTCTGAGACTGACTGCATGGAGATTGAACGCTTGATTCAATCAAAGCGTGGCTTCTCCGAGTCAGTCATTGATACCTTAATACAGGCACGAAAGCCTGTTACCAGGAAAATCTATCACAAGATATGGCGTACATATCTTTACTGGTGTGAATCCAAGAATTACTCATGGAGTAAGGTTAGGATTCCTAGGATATTGTCCTTTCTCCAAGAGGGTTTGGACAAAGGATTATTAGCTAGTTCCTTAAAGGGACAGATTTCTGCTCTGTCTATTCTTTTGCACAAGCGTCTGGCAGAAGTTCCAGACGTCCAGGCATTTTGTCAGGCTTTGGTTAGAATTAAGCCTGTGTTTAAACCTGTTGCTCCCCCATGGAGCTTAAACTTGGTTCTTAAAGTTCTTCAAGGAGTTCCGTTTGAACCCCTTCATTCCATTGATATTAAGCTTTTATCTTGGAAAGTTCTGTTTTTGATGGCTATTTCCTCGGCTCGGAGAGTCTCTGAGCTATCTGCCTTACAATGTGATTCTCCTTATCTGATTTTTCATGCAGATAAGGTAGTTCTGCGTACCAAACCTGGGTTTTTACCTAAGGTGGTTTCTAACAAGAATATCAATCAAGAGATTGTTGTTCCATCATTGTGTCCTAATCCTTCTTCAAAGAAGGAACGTCTTTTGCATAATCTGGACGTAGTCCGTGCCTTGAAGTTTTACTTACAAGCTACTAAAGATTTTCGTCAAACATCTTCCCTGTTTGTCGTTTATTCTGGACAGAGGAGAGGTCAAAAAGCTTCGGCAACCTCTCTTTCCTTTTGGTTTCGGAGTATTATACGCCTAGCCTATGAGACTGCTGGACAGCAGCCCCCTGAAAGAATTACAGCCCATTCTACTAGAGCTGTGGCTTCCGCCTGGGCCTTTAAAAATGAATCCTCCTCTGAACAGATTTGCAAGGCCGCGACTTGGTCTTCGCTTCACACTTTTTCAAAATTTTACAAATTTTATACTTTTGCTTCTTCGGAGGCTGTTTTTGGGAGAAAGGTTCTTCAGGCAGTGGTTCCTTCCGCTTAATCCCTGCCTTGTCCCTCCCATCATCCGTGTACTTTAGCTTTGGAATTGGTATCCCATAAGTAATGGATGATCCGTGGACTGGATACACTTAACAAGAGAAAACATAATTTATGCTTACCTGATAAATTTATTTCTCTTGTAGTGTATCCAGTCCATGCCCGCCCTGTCATTTTAAGGCAGGTCTAAAATTTAATTAATCTACAGTCACCACTGCACCCTATGGTTTCTCCTTTCTCTGTTTGTTTTGGTCGAATGACTGGATATGGCAGTTAGGGGGGGAGCTATATAGCAGCTCTGCTGTGGGTGATCCTCTTGCAACTTCCTGTTGGGAAGGAGAATATCCCATAAGTAATGGATGATCCGTGGACTGGATACACTACAAGAGAAATAAATTTATCAGGTAAGCATAAATTATGTTTTTCGTCCCTTTTGTGCGGACAAGGCCCAACGCCAGCAGACCGCCGCAAAAGCGGAGAAATCCAAGGGGTCTTGGAAGCCTGCTCAGTCTTGAAGCAAGTCCAAGCAGAACAAGAAGCCCGCCGAGACAAAATCGGCATGAAGGGGCGGCCCCCGACAGGTCTCCGGACCAAGTAGGGGGCAGATTGTCTCTCTTCTCCAAAGCTTGGTTGCAGGACGTTCAGGATCCTTGGTTTCTGGAGGTTGTCGCCTAGGGTTACAGGATAGGGTTCAGATCCCATCCGCCTAGGGGCAGATTCCTCTTGTCAAACCTGTGTTCAAGGCCGGAAAAGAGAGAGGCTTTCTTTTTAATGACACGATGATTGCACGGATCATCTTAATTACTAATGGGATTTTCACCTCCTGGTCAGCAGGAGGCGGCAAAGAGCACCACAGCAAGGCTGTTAAATAGCTCCTCCCTTCCCTCCCACTCCAGTCATTCTCTTTGCCTACGTTAGTGCTAGGAAGAGGTAAAGTGAGGTGTTAGAAAATATTCTTCAATCAAGAGTTTATTATTTTTAAAGTAGTGCAAGATTGTGCTGCTTTGTTCTAGGGTGTAGCCATAGTCCATATCAGTCTCTTCAGTAGGGCAGTGGTGGCTTTAGAGCAATGGGAACTGGTGGGACATAATTCTCACTGCCCCTCCCATATTTTATGCTGCCCTAACTCCTAAAGCCTGAGGGACATTACTCAGCCTTTTTATTTCTCCACAGGTCGATGTGAGGGAGAGGACCTCTCAAGCCTGTGAGCTGCCTTGCTGTCAGGCAGACGTAGAGGTAAGTGCTACTTTAATTTTTCTGGAAGAAAGACAGAAAGAAGTGAGCAGCACGCTAGTAAACTCTAAGACACAACATAAGGTGCTCAGGTAAGAAGGGGCACTTTATTGTTGGGGACAGTATAAACTCTCCTCGGCTGGAGAGGACTTAAGACAGCGCTACACTGCAGGCACTGGGGCTGGTCAAACATAAGTTATAGGCTCTGGTGGTTAAACAAAATAGCCAACGGAACATTTTTTTACTGGCAGGGTAACGCCCACGATGGGCAGATCATGCTGAGTTGCGCGCCACTTTAGTTGCACCTCAGTCTGAGACACAGGAGGAAGAGTTTTTCTCAGGTCTTGCTTAGAAGCGCAAGCGCATGGTCCGTAGCAAAGCATGGGCTTCTAGAAACGGAGATGAATTTCCTCTTCTGCAGCGCTAAAACGGATTGTCTGCTAGTTGTTGGGGAAGATTCTTCATGGTTGCCAGTCAGGTAGGAGCACCTCAGCAGAGATCTGAGGTGCAGAGGTCTGTTTTTACATTAACTGCAGTTTTGCTGGGCTTCAGTAAAAAAAAGTTAACGTTTTAAATTTAAAGAGACAGTAACATTTTTTCATTTAAATTTTTTTTATGTAAATTTTAAATTTTTTATTGGATAATTTGTCATTTGTGAATCAGTATGGACCAAGAGGCTTTGCAAGATGTTACTTGCCCTTGTGTTTTGATGCCAATGTGGAACCACCAATCCCTTTCTGTTCCTCATGTATTGAGAGGACTTTAAATTATAGGGAAACAATTTTTTCTGAGTCAACTTTTTCTAAAGCGGATGTTGTCCAGGAGTCTAATGTTGAGGTTCAATATATGCCGCAGCTTTCTCCACAAGCGTCACAGATTTTACCGCCTTCACATGTAGTGCCCTGCGTTTCCTCTCAAACTCCCGCTGGAGTTATGTTAAGGGACATCGCTTCTATCATGTCTTCTACAATTTCAGATGCATTGTCTGCTTTTCCAATGTTGCAGGGAAAGCATAAGAGGAAAATCAGATCAGTAAGCGAGGTTTCTGACGCAGTTGTTGCGATTGAAGAGGTCCCCTCCCAGAAGCCTGAAGAGGAGGATTATGTAGTAGCATCTGAAGGTGAAATTTCAGATTCAGGAAGTACAATTCCCCTTGCTAATACTGAGGTTGTATCTTTCAGGTTTAAGCTAGAACACCTCCGCCTGTTGCTTAAGGAGGTTTTAGCTACTTTGGATGACAGCGACTCTACGGTAGTTGTTGTTCCTAAGAAGTCCAGTTAGCTGAACAAGTATTTCGAGGTTCCTTCCTAAACAGACTTGTTTCCGGTCCCAGACCGAGCTTCTGAGATTATTTCTAAGGAGTGGGAGAGGCCAGGTATACCTTTTTCTCCATCTCCTATATTCAAAAAGATGTTTCCCATAGCCGACTTTATTAAGGAGGCTTGACAGACAGTTCCCAAGGTGGAAGGAGCCGTTTTCACCTTAGCTAAGAGAACCACTATTCCCATAGAGCATAGTTGTGCTTTCAAAGACCCTATCGACAAGAAGTTAGAGGGGTTACTCAAAAAGATGCATGTACACCAGGGCTTGCAATGGCAGCCAGCTGTGTGCATTGCTACCGTCACTAGAGCGGCGGCAGCGGCATATTGGTTTAATGCGTTGTCTGATGCTATCAGGACAGAAACTTCTTTGGATGAAATCCAGGATAGGATAAAAGCCCTTAAACTGGCTAATTCGTTTATTAGGGATGCTTCCCTTCAAGTTATCAAACTGGGAGCAAAGATTTCGGGTTTCTCTAGCTCGCAGAGCCTTATGTTTAAAGCCTTGGTCTGTGGAGGTGTCCTCTAAGTCTAAGCTTCTAGCTATTCGTTACAAGGGGAAGACCTTGTTTGGATCTGGCCTGTCGTAGATTATCTCTGATATCACGGGAGGTAAGGGTCATCTTCTTCTCCCTCAGGATAAGAGAAACAAGCTAAAAGGACGACAGAGCAATTTTCGTTCCTTTCGAAATTTCAAGGGAAATTCTTCCTCTACTGCCTCCAAACAGGAACAGACTAAACCTGCATGGAGACCTAATCAATCTTGGAATAAGGGAAAACAATCCAAAAAGCCTGCTGTTGAATCAAAGACAGCATGAAGGGCATGCCCCCGATCCGGGACCGGATCTTGTAGGGGGCAGACTTTCCTTCTTCGCTCAGGCTTGGGTTCGAGATGTTCAGGAACCCTGGGCAATAGAAATAGTGTCCCAGGGATACAAGTTAGAGTTCAAAAGTGTTCCTCCCAGAGGCAGGTTTCTGCCTATAAGATTGTCTGCAGACCAGACAAAAAGAGAGGCTTTCTTACACTGCGTATGAGATCTTTCCAACCTGGGAGTGATTGTTCCTGTTCCGGTACAGGAACAGGGTTTTTAGATCTCAAGAGTCTAAACAAATTTCTCAGAGTACCGTCCTTCAACATGGAAACTATTCGTTCCATTCTCCCTCTGATCCAAGAGGGTCAATTTATGACAACAGTGGATTTAAAGGACACGTACCTGCATGTTCCCATTCACAGAGATCATCACAAGTTCCTAAGGTTTGCTTTTCTGGACAAACACTTCTAGTTGGTGGCTCTTCCCTTCGATCTTGCCACAGGTCCCAGAATTTTCACAAAGGTTCTGGGATCACTGTTGGCGGTGCTTTGGTTAAGGGGTATTGCAGTGGCGCCCTATCTGGACGACATCCTAGTCCAGGCGCCATCATTACAACAAGCAAGATCCCACACGGACATGGTGTTATCCTTCCTGCGATCTCACGGGTGGAAGGTAAATTTGTTAGAGTTCCTTACTCTCAAATACAAGGGTAACTTTCTTGGGAACTATAATAGATTCCCTATCAATGAAGATTTTTCTGACAGAAATCAGGAATTCAAAAATGATCGATACTTGTCGAGTCCTTCAGTCCACTCCTCGGCCATCAGTGGCTCGGTGCATGGAGGTTATCGGGCTGATGGTGGCGGCAATGGACATCATCCCATTTGCTCGGTTCCACCTCAGCTCTCTGCAGTTAAGCATGCTTAGGCAATGGAACGGAGATTATGCGGATATGTCTCCTCGAATACTACTGGAGCAGGAGTCAAGGGATTCTCTTCAGTGGTGGTTGTCTCTGGATCATCTTTCCCAGGGAACCTGCTTTCGCAGACCATCTTGGGTGATTGTGACAACAGACGCCAGCCTTCTAGGGTGGGGAGCAGTCTGGAGTTCCCTGAAGGCTCAGGGAGTGTAGACTCAGTCAGTTCTTCCTATAAAAATCCTGGAGCTTAGAGCGATCTTCAATGCTCTTCTGGCCTGGCCTCAGTTAGCCTCCGTTAGCCTCCGTCCAGTTTATCAGGTTCCAGTCGGACCACATAACTTCAGTGGCTTACGTCAATCATGTAAGACCTTCAGTCTAGCATACCTATTTCCTCCGTTTGCGCGTCTTCCTCGGGCCATTGCTCGAATCAAGCAGGAGAGGGCATCGGCGATCCTCATTGCTCCTGCTTGGCCTTGCAGGATTTGGTATGCAGATCCGGTGGACATGTCATCTCTGCCACCTTGGAGACTTCCGCTGAGGATGGACCTTCTAATTCAAGGGCCCTTCCTTTACCCAAATCTAGTTTCTCTGAAGTGGACTGCTTGGAGGTTGAACGCTTAATTTTGTCCAAGTGGGGCTTTTCTGACTCTGTCATAGAGACCATGATTCAGGCTCGTAAACCTGTAACTAGAAAGATTTACCATAAGATATGGCGTAAATATCTCTCTTGGTGTGAATCCATGAGTTAAGATTCCTAGAATTTTGTCTTTTCTCCAAGAAGGTTTGTAGAAAGGCTTATCGACTAGTTCCCTAAAGGGTAAAATCTCACCCTTATCTATTTTGTTACACAAACATCTGGCGGATGTTCCAGATGTACAATCATTTTGTCAGGCCTTGGTCAGGATTAGGCCTGTGTTTAAACCAGTTGCTCCCTTATGGAGTCTGAATATAGTTTTTAAGGTTCTTCAAGGGGCTCCGTTTGAGCCTATGCATTCCTTGGATATTAAGTTATCTTAGAAAGTTTTATTTCTTGTTGCTATTTCTTCTGCTCGTAGAGTGTCAGAGCTCTCGGCATTGCAGTATGAGTCTCCTTATTTTCTATTCAGATAAGGTAGTTTTATGTTCTAAATTATGATTTCTTCCTAAGGCTGTTTCTGATCGGAACATTAATCAGGAGATTGTTGTTCCTTCCTTGTGTCCTAATCCTTCTCAGAAGGAACGTCTTCTTCACAATTTGGAGAGGTGGGCCGTGCTTTAAAGTTTTACCTGCAGGCGACTAAGGACTTTCAAAGTCAGTCTTCTTCTTTGTTTGTGGTTTTCTCAGGAAAACTTAAGGGACAGAAGGTTACGGCTACTTCTTTCTTTTTGGCTGAAGAGTATCATACGTTTTGCATATGAGACTGCTGGACAGCAGCCTCCAGAGAGAGTTATGGCTCATTCCACGAGGGCTGTTGCTTCCTCATGGGCATTCAAAAATGAAGCTTCTGTGGAACAGATTTGCAAGGCTTCAACTTGGTCCTCTCTTCACACCTTTTCAAAGTTCTACAAATTTGACACTTTTGCCTCGGCTGAGGCCACTTTTGGGAGAAAGGTTCTTCAAGCAGTGGTGCCTTCCGTTTAGGTTCCCTGTCTTGTCCCTCCCGTATCATCTGTGTACTCTAGCTTGGGTATTGAATCCCATTAGTAATTAAGATGATCCGTGGACTCATTGTGTCATTAAAAAGAAAAGAAAATTTATGCTTACCTGATAAATTTTATTTATTTTTTGACACAATGAGTCCACGGCCTGCCCTGTTCTTGAGACAGGTTGTTGGTTATTATAAACTTCAGACACCTCTGCACCTTGGTTTTTCCTTTCTATCCTTCGGTCGAATGACGAGTGTGGGAGGGAAGGGAGGAGCTATTTAACAGCTTTGCTGTGGTGCTCTTTGCCACCTCCTGCTGACCAGGAGGTGAATATCCCATTAGTAATTAAGATGATCCGTGGACTCATCGTGTCAAAAAATAAATAAATTTATCAGGTAAGCATAAATTTTCTTTCTTCTATAAGATACGAGTCCACGGATTCATCCTTTACTTGTGTGATATTATCCTCCTGCTAACAGGAAGTGGCAAAGAGCACCACAGCAGAGCTGTCTATATAGCTCCTCCCTTGACTCCACCCCCCAGTCATTCTCTTTGCCTACACTAAGTAATAGGAAGGATAAAGTGAAAGAGGTGATAAAATGTTTTTATCCCTTTTTTATTTTAAATGGTACCGGTGAATGCAATTTTTTCCCAGGCAGCAGATGGATGAAGACTTCTGCCTGGAGACTACTGATCTTAGCAGTTGTTACTAAGATCCAGAGTAGTTCCCACAGAATGGCTGAGGAGTACTTAAGAAACTTCAGTGTGAGGAACGTTTTTCATGCTACAAGCATTGAGGTATGTTCAGTCATTTTTTTCTGGAGAGACTGTTATTTCAGAATTGGCTGACAGTATCCCCATGAGGGAAAGGGTAAGCAGTAATCCTAATGCATAGAGAGGGGTATTACTGGACCTTGTATATTGGGCTATAAAAAAATGGTTGACACTGATGATATGATGTTTGTGGGCAAACGTTTGTATGTTGGGAGTTAAAGATAACGTTTTTTGTGGCAAACGTTTTTACTTTATTTTAAGAATGGAGGGTACACATGGCTTCACTAAATGGGTATATGAACCCACATGGCTAGGTTTTAGACCGCTCTGGTGCGGTTATTTTAGGCTGTGAGACACCGAGTAAGATGGACGGGGCCTATTTTCGCGCCTCAGTTGCGCAGTTGTTTTTACCAGACAAGCAGCAAGCTCCAACTTCGGTGGGTCTTTCAGGGACAGTTTGGGCCTAATCGAAGGGTTAATCCGATTTTGCAGACCCCTGAGGGCAGGTAGGAGCAGGGCTGTGGCGAGGTGCAGGGGGTGTTTTTGTTTGAATTTAACATTTTTTAGGACAACGTTTTTTGGTCTTAAGGGTTAAGTATTCCTTTCCTTGTGGGGCAAACTTAGCTGACAAGTTGGGATGCATTTATCATAAAATTGTGATAATTTTATCGTTTTAAAGCAGTTTTGCAAAAATTGTATGCTTTTTTTCTCTTAAAGGCGAAGTACTGTTTTTTCAGATTATTTTTTTCACAAAATAAAGTGTTTTCAAGTCTGTTTGTGGTCATTACTAGCCTGTTTTAACATGTCTGACATTGAGGAAAGCCAATGTTCCATGTGTTTAGAAGCCATTGTGGAACCCTCACTTAAAATGTGTCCCTCGTGTACTGAAAGGGCCTTACATTGCAAAGAACATATTTTAGCTGATAAAAGTATGTCTCAGGATGATTCTCAGTCAGAAGAAAATCAGGTTATGCCATCTACTTCTCCCCAAGTGTCCCAACCTTTAACGCCCGCCCAAGCGACGCCAAGTACTTCTAGTGCGTCTAATTCTTTCACCCTGCAAGATATGACTGCAGTTATGTCGATTACCCTTACAGAGGTATTATCTAAGCTGCCTGGTTTACAGGGTAAGTGCAGTAGGTCCGGTATTAGAGTAAATGCAGAGCCCTCTGATGCTTTATTAGCCATCTCTGATGTACCCTCAGTGTTCTGATTTGGGGGTGGTGGAATTGCTGTCTGAGGGAGAGCTTTCTGATTCAGGAAAGATGTTCCCTCAAACAGACTCAGATGTGACGTCCTTTAAGTTTAAGCTTGAACACCTCCGCTTGTTACTCATGGAGGTTTTAGCGACTCTGGATGATTGTGACCCTATTGTAATACCACCAGAGAAATTGTGTAAAATGGATAGATATTTAGAGGTCCCTACTTACACTAATGTTTTTCCAGTCCCTAAGAGGATTTCGGACATTGTTACTAAGGAATGGGATAGACCAGGCATTCCATTCTCTCCCCCTCCTACTTTTAAGAAAATGTTTCCCATATCTGACACCATTCGGGATTCGTGGCAGACGGTCCATAAGGTGAAGGGAGCTATTTCTACCCTGGCTAAGCGTACAACTATACCTATTGAGGACAGTTGTGCTTTCAAAGATCCTATGATAAAAAATTAGAGGGTCTTCTAAAGAAATTGTTTATTCATCAGGGTTTTCTTCTACAACCTATAGCGTGCATTGTTCCTGTAACTACTGCAGCAGCTTTTTGGTTTGAGTCTCTAGAGGAGTCTCTTAAGGTTGAGACCCCATTAGATGATATTTTGGATAGAATTAAGGCTCTCAAGCTAGCTAATTCTTTTATTACAGATGCCGTTTTTCAAATGGCTAAATTAGCGGCAAAGAATGCAGGCTTTGCCATTTTAGCGCGTAGAGCGTTATGGCTTAAGTCCTGGTCTGCTGATGTGTCATCAAAATCTAAGCTGTTAGCTATTCCTTTCAAAGGTAAGACTCTATTCGGGCCTGAACTGAAGGAGATCATTTCCGACATTACTGGAGGTAAAGGCCATGCCCTTCCTCAGGACAAGACGAATAAAATGAGGGCCAAACAAAATAAATTTTCGTTCCTTTCGAAACTTTAAAGGTGGACCCTCTACTTCCTCCTCTGCCACAAAGCAGTAGGGGAATTTTGCTCAATCCAAGTCAGTCTGGAGACCTAACCAGACCTGGAATAAAGGTAAACAGGCCAAGAAGCCCGCTGCTGCTACCAAGACAGCATGAAGGGGGAGCCCCCGATCTGGGACCAGATCTAGTAGGGGGTAGACTTTCTCTCTTCGCTCAGGCTTGGGCAAGAAACGTTCAGGATTCCTGGGCATTAGAAATCGTGACCCAGGGGTATCGTCTAGAATTCAAAGATTCTCTCACAAGGGGGAGATTTCATCTTTCACGTTTGTCTGTAAACCAGACAAATAGAGGCGTTCTTACGCTGTGTGGAAGACCTATATACCATGGGTGTAATCTGCCAAGTTCCAAAAGTAGAACAGGGGCAGGGGTTTTACTCCAATCTGTTCGTGGTTCCCAAAAAAGAGGGAACCTTCAGACCGATTTTAGATCTCAAAAGTCTAAACAAATTCCTCAGAGTCCCATCCTTCAAGATGGAGACCATTCGGACAATTTTACCAATAATCCAGGAGGGTCAATATATGACCACCGTGGATTTAAAGGATGCGTATCTTCACATTCCTATCTACAAAGATCATCACCAGTTCCTCAGGTTCGCCTTCCTGGACAAACATTACCAGTTTGTGGCCCTTCCTTTAGGGTTGGCCACAGCTCCCAGAATCTTTACAAAGGTGCTAGGGTCCCTTCTGGCGGTTCTAAGGCCGCGGGCATAGCAGTGGCACGCTATCTGGACGATATTTTTTTTTTTTTTTATCTTTATATTTTTATTGAGGTCAATAATCGTACAAAACAAAAGACAAACCAAAAAACAAACATTCAGGGATGGTAATGTTACATATAAATTTCATACTTCTGATCTAACATAGGTAGGAACTAGAAAATGAAAATATATGCCTGTAATATAGTGATAGTCTAGTCTAAACCAACTGGCTTAATAGCGTTCAAAAAATGTGACACACAGTACCATCCTAAACCTCATTTTTCATTTTTCTAAGTAACCCTTCTGTTCAAAACCAACTGGGCTTCTCTTGAACCTTTGGTCGCTTAGAAGGATAAGCAACAGAAGGTAGGAAATATAAGGCCACTTTTGGGTCTTTGTAGGACTAAGCATAGAAATAAATGGGTATTAATATAGGCATAGAATTACCTGTGTTATTAACTCTACACTAGTGAGACAATGTATCTGCCTTTACAGATATATGTACACAAAACAGATAGTGAAGGGGCTATAGGTGATATACTAGTAGTATATGCCAAAATTTACAGTTCCAGAGGGGTAGTTATTACCGAACAGATCATATGCAGGGGGGGAGGAGAGGGTTGGCTTGGAAATATTCTATGGCTAATAAAAAAGGGGGGTTCAGTACTATACTATGGAGACCCCTACCTTATGGGGAGAATATGTATAATTAAAAACAAAAAATAAAATAAACAGAGTATACAATATTAGTATAGGTACTTGCATCAACCCATATGTGTCAAAAATTCTGATATGGTCATAGCTGGTTAGGGAGTCTTTTTCAACAGCAATATCATGTATGGCATTTAGACACAATGAAGTAGATCAACTTTAAAGATTAAAGGAGCTCTCGTGTAGAGCAAGATTTTGTCCAATCCATAGCTCTATATTGCACACATGAGGTAGCAAAGGACTGTACAATAGTAGTGGTGCTGCAAAAGAAATTAAAGCAAATAGAAACAATTCTACAGCAAATATCTAACATTATATACGTCATCCTATTCATTACCCGATAACCACTGATGAACTGTTTGCCCATATACATGTAGAGGAAAGTATTCCCTACAAATACACAGCCTAGATGAACACATATAAAACAAAGAAGCTGTTATATTTCCCCCCAAGATCCTTCTCCAGCTGGAATAACATAAGTCCGGGAGGGAGTGCAGAAAAAACAGAAAACAAAGATATCCCCATATGAAGCTGTGAGAGGCTCAACCATTACCGAAAACTCCCAAACGTATGGAACAAGGAACATGCTAATCAGGAACACATAGTAGAATAGTTGCTATGTATAATATAGTATAGTGATCGCATTAGGCTATATATGTCCCAGGCTTAGTTTACTAAGTCCAAGTGTTCTCACCCGACTCCGATCCTAAAGCAACAGGCCATGGGAATGATAAGCGTGTCCTCAGTCTCTGGACGGCAAGGCTGCAGTACTGAAATTGTAATGGTGACTATGTCCCATCTAGAGTACCCCTCGTGCACTACGCCTATGGCTGCCTTCCAAGCAGACACATGTTCGATTGATACCGGCTCCCTGCAGGGTATTTGCGTAAGGAGCTGTCCTCCCGGATCTCCAAAATTAGTGCTCACGGCAAAGGATGATTTAACAGTGGGGGGTCCTCTATCAGCTCTGAACTTGCCGCTTTGCAAAGTGACCGGCACCGTAACTCCGGTTATAGGGGTACCCCTGAGCAGTGTGGCTGCACTGAACCGTGCGGATGGTGAGTGGCAGGTCAGCCCAGGCAGCCGACATCGTCCGGGTAAGTGAGCCTCCGGTATGGTCAGGCAGTCTGTGGATCTAACATAGGTAGGTGAGTTCAGGGCGTCCACGAGTATGCTGCGTGGTGTCATAGGAGACATGGAGGGTAGACTGGCGCCATCTTATGAGACATGTGGAGCCGTTAGCCTTGCAGACCAACGTACTAGCAGCGTATGTATCTCGGATAAACCATCCTTCAGCAAGCCGCAAAGTTTATCTTCAAATGCTTCAGTATGCATAGTTAGGTGGCAAGGGCTATGAATCAGCTTACTCAAAGGTCTCTTCTTGTAGAGAAGGGGAGCGTGTTATTTATGGTTCACAGGTTTAGATTGTTGAGATGCGGGGCCAGCGTTAAATATCTGGCTTAATAACCCAGAATCAAGAACTCCTGGGGGGGGTTAATAATGCGGGCAGCCCCAACAGCACAGAGGATCAGGCATTCGGTATGGGCCTCGTGGCTGCCTCCGTGTAGTTGAGCTGAAGAGCATAGGCAGGTCCGGTTTGATGTGAGGAACCCCTAGACTTCTCCAGAGTTTCCCTAGTCTGGACACCTTGAAACAGTAGGGTATACTGTGTTAGATTCAGTAAAAAAAACTTTTGTAATCAAATATAGTCCAAGAGCTCTCCACAGACACGTCTTGTCTCAGCAGCTACAGGCTCCGCCCCCCATCTGGACGATATTTTGATTCAGGCGTCAACTTACCATTTAGCCAAATCTCACACGGACATCGTGTTGGCTTTTCTAAAATCTCACGGGTGGAAGGTGAACATAAAAAAAGAGTTCACTTGTTCCTCTAAGAAGAGTTCCATTCCTAGGAACTCTGATAGACTCGGTAGACATGAAAATTTTTCTCACGGAGGTCAGAAAATCAAAGATCTTAACCACTTGCTGTGCACTTCATTCCATTCCTCAGCCGTCAGTGGCTCAGTGTATGGAGGTAATTGGACTAATGGTAGCGGCAATGGACATAGTTCCGTTTGCTCGCTTGCATTTCAGACCACTACAACTGTGCATGCTCAGACAGTGGAATGGGGATTATGCGGATTTATCTCCGCGAATAAATCTGGATCTAGAGACCAGAGACTTCTTTGGTGGTTGTCACAGAACCATCTGTCCCAGGGAATGTGCTTCCGCAGGCCAGCATGGGTCATAGTGACGACGGACGCCAGCCTCTTGGGCTGGGGTGCAGTCTGGAATTCCCTGAAGGCTCAGGGTGTGTGGACTCAGGAGGAGGCCCTACTTCCAATAAATATTCTAGAACTGAGAGCGATATTAAACGCGCTTCAGGCGTGGCCTTAGCTGGCTTCGGCCAAATTCATAAGATTCCAGTTGGAAAATATCACGACTGTAGAATATATCAATCATCAAGGGGGAACAAAGAGTTCTCTAGTGATGATAGAGGTTTCCAAAATAATACGATGGGCAGAGACTCACTCTTGCCATCTATCAGCAATCTATATCCCAGGAGTGGAGAACTGGGAAGTGGATTTTCTAAGTCATCAGACTTTTCATCCGGGGGAGTGGGAGCTCCATCTGGAGGTGTTTGCACAATTGATTCATCAATGGGGCACACCAGAATTGGATCTGATGGCATCTCGTCAGAATGCCAAACTTCCTTGTTACGGGTACAGATCAAGGGATCCTCAAGCAGTACTGATAGATGCTCTAGCAATACCGTGGTCGTTCAACCTTGCTTATGTGTTTCCTCCTTTTCCTCTCCTACCTCCGTCTGATTGCCAGAATCAAACAGGAAAGGGCTTCGGTAATCTTGATAGCGCCTGCGTGGCCACGCAGGACTTGGTATGCAGATCTGGTGGAAATGTCATATTTGCCACTGTGGAATCTGCCACTGAGACAGGACCTTCTCATTCAGGGTCCGTTCCAACATCCAAATCTAGTTTCTCTGCGGCTGACTGCCTGGAGATTGAACGCTTGATTTTATCTAAGCGGGGATTCTCTGAGTTGGTCATTGATACCTTGATTCAGGCTCGAAAGCCTGTCACTAGGAAAATTTATTGTAAGATATGGCGTAAATATCTTTATTGGTTCGAATCCAAAGGCTACTCATGGAGTAAGATCAGGATTCCTAGGATTTTGTCCTTTCTCCAAGAAGGATTGGAGAAGGGGTTATCAGCTAGTTCCTTAAAGGGACAGATTTCTGCTTTGTTAATCTTACTACACAAGCGTCTGGCAGATGTCCCAGACGTTCAGTCGTTTTGTCAGGCTTTGGTTAGAATTAAGCCTGTGTTTAAACCTGTTGCTCCGCCATGGAGTTTGAATTTAGTTTTAAATGTTCTTCAAGGGGTTCCGTTTGAACTCATGCATTCCATAGATATTAAACTTCTGTCTTGGAAAGTTCTGTTTTTAGTAGCTATCTCTTCTGCTCGAAGAGTTTCTGAGCTATCTGTATTCCTTCCTAAGGTTGTTTTAAATAAGAATATTAATCAGGAAATTGTTCTTCCTTCTGTGTCCTAACCCTTCTTCTAAGAAGGAGCGTCTGTTCCATAATTTGGACGTGGTTCATGTCTTGAAGTTTTACTTGCAAGCGACCAAGGATTTCCGTCAAACATCTTCTCTGTTTGTTGTCTATTCTGGAAAATGTAGAGGTCAAAAAGCTACGGCTACCTATTTCTTTTTGGCTGAAAAGCATCATCCGTTTGGCATACAAGACTGCTGGACAGCAGCCTCCTGAAAAAAATTACAGCTCATTCCACTAGAGCTTCCCCATGGGCTTTTAAAAACGATGCTTCTGTTGAACAGATTTGTAAGGCTGCGACTTGGTCTTCCCTTTATACCTTTTCCAAATTTAATACTTTTGCTTCTTCGGAGGCTATTTTTGGGAGAAAAGTTCTTCAAGCAGTGGTGACTTCTGTTTAGTTATCTGTCTTGTCTCTCCCGTTCATCCGTGTCCTGTAGCTTTGGTATTGTATCCCACAAGTAAAGGATGAATCAGTGGACTCGTCGTATCTTATAGAAGAAAAGGAAATTTATGCTTACCTGATAAATTAATTTCTTCTATGATACGACGAGTCCACGGCCCGCCCTGTCAATTTAAGACAGATTATATTTTTTGGTTTAAAACTTCAGTCACCTCTGCACCTTTTAGTTTTACCTTTTTTTCCTATACCTTCGGTCGAATGACTGGGGGGTGGAGTCAAGGGAGGAGCTATATAGACAGCTCTGCTGTAGTGCTCTTTGCCACTTCCTGTTAGCAGGAGGATAATATCCCACAAGTAAAGGATGAATCCGTGGACTCGTCGTATCATAGAATAAATCAATTTATCAGGTAAGCATATATTTCCTTTTTTCTAGAATGTGTGAGGGATCTCTCCTCTCTAGGTGTCATCCATCGTACCAGTACCCCAAGCAGAAAGGGGTCTAGGGTACTATTTATGTTTGTGGTTCCAAAAAAGGAGTGCACATTCCGCACGATTCTGGACCTAAAATGTTTAAACAAGTTTCTGGCTGTTCCATCGTTCAAAATGGAAACGATCAGATCTATTCCGCCCCTAGTTCAAGAGGGGCAGTTCATGACAACAATAGACTTGAAGGATGCTTACCTTCACGTTCCAATTCACAAGGATCACTTCAAGTTCCTAAGATTTGCGTTTCTGGACCAGCACTTCCAGTTTGTGGCCCTTCCCTTTGGGCTGGAGACGGCCCCAAGAGTCTTCACCAAGGTTCTTGGGGTGCTACTTGCAGTGGCCAGATCCAGGGCCATTACTGTGGCGCCCTATCTGGGCGACATCCTAGTCCAGGCGCAGTCTTTCAGTCTCGCAGAGGATCATTCAAGGGCTCTTCTTCTTTTGCTCCAATCTCACGGTTGGAAAATCAACTCAGGAAAGAGTTCCCTGGTTTCCAGCAACAGGGTGGAGTACCTGGGCACGATAATAGACTTCATGTCCATGAAGATATTTCTCACAGATCAGCAACGCAGGAAGATTGCTTACACTTGCCTTGCCCTTCAGTCCTCCTCAAGCCCTTCAGTGGCTCAGTGCATGGAGGTGATCGGGCTCATGGTATCCAGCATAGACGTCATACCATTCGCCAGGTTCCATCTCAGACCTCTTCAATTATGCATGTTGAGACAGTGGAACGACGATCATTCAGATCCTTACGTGAGAGTTCAGTGTCCAAGGTGCCTTGGATATGATTGTGATTGCATCGCCTGTGAGGCAAGGTCTGCTCTGGATGGGGTAACCCGGTGGTTCCTCAGGGGTTATTAGTTGTTTTAAGCCGGATCCAGGTTCCTGGTGTCCGGTTTTCTTCCTAATTGAAAAGAGTCCACAGCTGCATTCATTACTTTTGAGAATTAAGAACCTGGTCCCAGGAGGAGGCAAAGACACCCCAGCCAAAGGCTTAAATACTCCTCTCACTTCCCTCATCCACCAGTCATTCTTTGCCTTTCGTCCCAGGAGGTTGGCTGAGAAGTGTCAGAATTTTTTTTATTTTTTTTTTATGGAGGGTAGTACTCTTCGACATGGGATGGAAGTTTTAAGTAATCCTGTCAGTCTCTTAGTGAGGGCCTGGATGAAAGTTAGAGTCCGGAGATGCAGGGAGAGTCTTTCTGCGAACCCATCCTGACTCATTTTAACAGCTTCACCAGCTTTGGCGAGTTTCGCTGCCTGCTTTCTGCACTCAAGTACATGTCAGGAGCGACATTGAAGGGCCGTGTTCCTGTTCCACGGCATAGATTCTTGTAAGATCGTTTCATTTTTACATACATGATAACACAGAAGACAGGGTCACAGTGTGGCGCCTTTTTATCTTATAGAATCAAGGGTTAATATTCCTGGTAAGGGGATTATTGAACAGGGGAGGGGGGCTTATACATAATAATCTTTATTGTGTCAAGAATCCTGATTGGCCTCGTTGACACATGTCAATCAGTTATGTTCTGTGTGCCGTATTAGAGCGCCTTGTTCCTCGGGCTCAGGAAATCGAAGTCTGCTCAGCCATCCGCCTCTGGGGGCCCTGTCCTCCGAAAGGAAAGTTTCCTACCGCTCCCTACTACTACACATGCGGGTAACCCAGATTATGATTATTCCTCCGTGCAGGGTGGCTTGTTCCCCCGGAGGTTGCAGCAGGTTTTCGCTTTCACATACTTTTGGCGAGTTTTCGTCTCCAACGTCCAGATTTTTATTTGCGATTGTGCTCGTACCCGATTGTCCCGGCTCTCCCGGCCTTGGGAGGGCCTTTGCACTTCACTGCGGGTGTAGCTGTCCAAGTGTGTTGTGCTTTTCATTATAGACTGGCGCGCCTTAGCTTTTTACTCAGACATGTTTTTGGATACGGGAATCTGCAGTCTTCCACTTCGTATGACTCACCTTATTAGACATGAGGGGATGAATTAATCTCCTGATTGTCCATTTATTGAGATCTTTCCCAGTTTTGTTGGAAGAACAGGGTTCCGTTTGACTGGTCCTGCGGGTGGGCCTGTTTCTTCTTGGGCGTTGCCTTTTATTTTATTTTTATCCGGTTAGGATATCTTTTGTTTACTTCGGGAACCTTCTGGGATCGATACTCTGTTACTTCTGTGGAAGTTTACTCATGAGAGTAATTAATCTGAGCAAACACTCTCTGAATATTAACCATGAGAGTGTCCTCTCTAAAGGATTAACTTTCTGCCCCACCAATACTCTAAACAAGTTTGAGTTAATTAAAGACATACACCTATTTTCACGAAAGCTGTTACTTAAAAAGATGTATTCAAATAAAAATGATCCCTCTCTATCTAAGGAGGAATTAGACTCTCTGCAAGATCTGGAAGATCTTTTAAGTGAATCTGATACTGAAACCCATGCTACCCAATGGAAGAAAGGGTTAAAACCGAAATCTACATATACACCATCTGCATCAATTTCACCTCAAGTCAGTGTTTTCTCACAGATTGTATGCCAAAAAATTGAAACTTTACCTATTTTTGATGTGAATAATAACCTCACTCTCCCTGAAAAAAGGGCATTGAATGATATTCAAACATGGACAGATGTAGTCATTAAGCCGTCAGACAAGGGCGGAAACATAGTATTGTGGCCCAAAGATGACTATGTTGATGAAGCCATGAGACAGTTATCTAATAAAGATTGTTATAAAAAACTACTACTCAATCCTCAATCTGACTATATGGAACAATATAATAAACTCATAGTTAGGACATGGGAGAATGGAACCATCACTAAAACCGAAAAAAATTTCCTGATACAAAAGAACCCTACTCTAGCGACTATATACTTTCTGCCTAAGGTTCACAAAAACCTTACCAAACCACCAGGAAGACCCATAGTATCGGGCAATAATAATCTAACTGAGGCAGCTAGCAGATATATAGATCAGAGATTAAGGGAATACCTTACTGCTATGCCCTCGTATGTCCGTGATACTATGGAGGTCTTAAAAATTATGCAAAACTTACATCTGAATAGTGACACCTGGCTCATCACCGCAGATGTAGAGTCACTATATACCAGTATCAGACATAATGATGGTATACAGGCAGTTAAATATTTTCTTTCCACCAATGAATCGGATAACAAAGACCATAATGAGTTTATCTTACTCCTTTTGAAGTATGTCCTGACTCATAATATATTCACATTTAAAGATAGTTTCTACCTACAAACACAAGGAACTGCCATGGGCACTTCTTGTGCCCCAACATACGCTAACTTGTTCCTAGGGCACTGGGAACAAAAAATTGTTTTTTCTGAAGGCATGGAGAAATACACAGACCATATACCTCTATGGATAAGATACATCGATGATGTACTATTTGTTTGGGAAGGTACACGTGAATATCTTGATGAGTTCTTTTCAGTTCTCAATCAAAACAAATTCAACATCAAATTGACATACCAAGCCGATCTGGATAAAATTGATTTCCTAGATCTAACAATTACAAAAAATACTGATGGCACCATTGCAACTAAGGTCTTTAGGAAAGAAACTGCTACAAATTCATTATTGCACAGGACAAGTGCACATCCAGGATGCACTTTAAAAGCAATTCCATATGGGGAGTTCCTACGGTTGAGGAGAAATTGTTCTGATGTCTCTATATATGAAAATGAAAGTAAACTTCTTACAACCAGGCTACTACAAAGAGGCTATAGCAATAGGGCCATCAAACAGGCAAAATTCAAAGCTCTGAAAACATCCAGAGACACTTTATTGTGTCCTAGAATCAAAGACAATTCCACCACCATTCCTAGACTGATCACTACATACAATCCGCAGATGCAAAGTGTGATTAAGATACTCAATGAGAACTGGCATATCCTCACCAGTGACCCTGAGCTTAAAGATACATTAGGAGCGAGAGTACAAATAGGCTATAAGCGACCGAGAAACCTAAAAGATCAACTGGTACAGAGTCATTATATACACACTCCAAAAAAAAGTGATACTGACCCTGGCATGTACCCATGTGGTACATGTTCTGTCTGTCCTCATGTTAGGAAAATCAAAGAAATTCAGGACAAATATGGGAAAAGCCAAAAACTTAAACACCACTTCACATGCAGATCCCTGGGAGTTATTTATATCATCTACTGTGTATGTGAGAAAGCCTATGTAGGCATGACGACCAGAGAGGCAAGGGTCAGAATTTTGGAACATAAAAACAATATTAAGAACGCAGAAAAAGACCTACAGAAAGGCAAAAAGATTACAAGTGTAGCAAAACATTTTTTACTTAAACATCAAGGATCAAGCAGCCATTTAAAATTTTCTGTTCTGCAGAAAGTCTCCCTTGGCATTAGAGGAGGCAATTTAGAAAATTCTTTATTAAAAGCAGAATGCCGTTGGATACATCTACTCAATACTGTACATCCACACGGATTAAATGAATTCAACAATTACAATGTTTACTTATAATAAGTCCAAATTTTAAAAGATCTTCCCTCTACACACCACCTTAATATCAAGTTAACAAAAACACAGTCTATGTACACAGTAGCTTTTCACTAACCCTTATGAGCGTTGAATATATGCTTTACATTTGGGCATAAATTGTCTATACATAAATTATCACTCTTCAGCTATTAACTACCTCACGCATTAATTCTCTACTATTATTAATTATTTATTTTTTTCCACTGTAGTGCAGAAAGACTTTTCACTTCTATACATGTTTGGAACACATGATTTAATATATTTTATGTGGAATTCATTTATCCACGCACATTCCCCTTCTTTCTCACACTTTTTGTGAGCATCACATCTTATCATTATTTATGTATGTCCTTTGTTCACATTCTATCACCATACTGTATTTCACTTACACTATCTAGTCCCTTGAATCTTATTTATTTACTTATTTATTTATCCTTTTGTGGATATAGTTTTCCTATATATTTGATTAATAATCAATTTGAGTACAACTATCATGTATGGTATTTAAAATACGGCACTTTAATGAAAACTTTTTCAAACTGTGAACTTTCAGTTTGATCATAGGACAGTAATATGGGGTCCGTAATATTGGACTACTATTGAATGATAACCAATATTTTAATTTGTTAGAATTTTTTATTGAGTATCTATCTCAGTATCGATACAAATAAAGTTTCATAAATTCATCTACGGTATAATGTAAAACCGAGGTGCTATAGATGATTTAGATATTATATCTAGGTAATGACCAGCAGCTTTCCACTAATACAATGGATCACTAACAGAGACATCATTCACAAGTAATACATATCGCAGTAATGAATAAAGCGCACTCAATATTTTATATCTCGTTCTTGATGCTTGACTATGTACCTGATAGATATATTCAACTCTTGCTCTTTTAAATGACTTTCTGATAAATTTAGCTCGTAAATGACAACTTATCAGCTCTTTAAGCAAATGTGCCGTTTTGAACTTCCATGTGTCACACTGCAAGGATTGACCAATGAGAAGTCACATAGCGGTATTCCGTTGAACCAATCAAAACACGGAGGCGGGTTTTTGAATCCAACATAACCCGCTCTGTCCGGCCGGCGCGTACCCCTCTGAGGAAGCGTAATGTGAAACGCGCGTCAGGGGCACGAACACGGGGTTATTGAACCCCCAATTTTTAATTTGCTGACTCAGTGCTAGCACTCTACTATCCCAATATTCCTAGACAGTTAAAAGTAATCAGGTCTCCGCTATAGAAGAGACCTTTTTATAGCGTAGTCCTCATTTACGTTTAATGTAGACGATTTAACTTGGTGGCTGGTTGTAATGGGATATCTCTAAGTATTTCAGTGGGAATTTTTCGGCCGATAATAGGGGTCAGATTTGTAAAATTCATAAATTCACGGTAATAAGCAGACTAACTGCACAGCATTCAAACTGGCTGATTAAGCACTATTGTGCGATGTGTTATAATTGCTGACACGCTTGTTAGTTTGCAGCAAACAATAGCGACTTATATTAATTAAAAAGCAGGCAAACTGCACCACATTAAAACTAGCTTATCAAGCACTACTATTGGATGTGGTAAAATTGCGACAAGGTCTGTTAGTTTGTAGCAAACAATATCAGTCTATGCTAATTTATTCAAATATATCCACCCTGAATACCAGGTCACAAATACCACGGCAAACAGCTATATTGTGGCTCAATAAGAGGCACTCAACATATTTTGTCTCTTTAATTAAGGCTTATATTTTATATCTATGGGGCCTATATATTGACCACTTGAACTATTACTAGCAATAGTATCGTTAACAATAATCTCAGTGCAACTCTCACTCAGTTTAGGACTCAAACACGCAGATATTTAAGGCTGTGCTTGGGTTGGCTAATTCATGCACTAATACCCAGCACCTCAGACTATACAGTGTTTTTGCCTATCCTAATAGTGGAGACTTGCCTTAAAGGAGGACTAACTAATACAGCAATTATTTTTTCTTGCTGTCTATAATCTATTATATACTAGCAGGGTTCAATATTGTAACACTATAAATAGTTTAGATTCCCTGCTAGTCACTATAATTTGAATACGGGAGTGCTATCTGATATACCAATAATATTATCTGAGTTCCAGCTAGTTTTAATAGTATGTGTGTGTGTGCATGTGTATGAGTCCAGCCGGACTTTCAATATATTTTTTCACTAATAAAGTTATTTAGTATAAATGTGAATGATCGGATGATTTTGATACTTACTTATTCTTTATGTGTCTGACCTTTATCTACAGTGGGTACAGTTATTACACAATCCAGCAACCTGCAATCTTTCTCTTTGTGTGTTGCAAATTTCTCTTGCACACATATTTGTACATTTCTGTGGAAGTTTGTTGGGGACATGTTAGTCTTATGTGTGTCTGTTATTCCTTCTTCCCCTCTCAGGGAGGATTTATGCAGCTATACGGTTAGAACCCTGTCTGCAGGCTGGTCCTGTTGGGCTTGGGTTTCTATCTCGTGACTGTTCAGACACATGGCGCCGTTTCTACTTGGCTGGTCCGAGCGAGGCGCCGAGTGCTCATATTATCATTTTAGTTCTTGTTTTGTTTTACAAGTTTCAGCTAAGCCTTCTAGAGGACCTGTGGGTCCGTGAGGCAGGAAGGATTGTCTATGTCCTTATTAGCCTTCAATCTGGATGACTGGGTCAGTGGAGTTCCGCTGTGTCACTCTCTCTTGCATCTGGTATTATCGGACCCTAGAGTTTCCTCCCCATGTAGTGGAAGTTTGGAGGGCTTGGTGCTCTTTTACCGCCGATTTAAGATTTTTGAAGCTCTGGGATTGTCCTTTTTGGACTTGGTCATTCGGCAGCTAGTAGTTTGAGGTTTAGCTGCCTAGCAGCGGGTGGTTTGCAGAATGCAACCAGCTGCAGCTATTGCACATTGATTGTGTACTGTCTAGCTGTTTTAATAAGACCTTTTGGTCTTCCTCCATTGTCTCCATGTGGGTTAGGTTTCCTTTTAGGGATCTGGGTTCCCCTCCCAGAGATGGTTTTTCCCTATTGGGGACACTGGGCGTGGTCTCCTTGGGCTCTGCTTGGGGTTCTTCCCGGAGCTGGGGATGCTTTACGTCCTTTTCTCTCTGTGATCCTTTGATTGTATGGAGGTGATGCGGAGACCATCCTTTGCTCAAGTTATTTTGGCCTTGAGGTATCCCCTTGCCTTGTTGTCCTGTGACTGTTTGAGAGTCTATGGGCTCTAGTGTCGTTGTATGACTTTTTACGCCTTAGCTCCTTTGTAGCTTTGGTGTTTGGCAAGGGGTGGTCTCTTCCTTGGTTCTGGACTTGTGAGTTATCTCGTTATCCGTGTTGATCTGGATATTGCATTGTTATCTCCATGTGGTCTGTTTTCTTATGCCAGACAGGGTGTTAAGTTCTCGGATATTGTTTGTTTAAACAATTGGGGGCTCGGACCTGTTTTCTCCCTGGTGCTTCCGAGTGCTGAGGCCTCGCTCAGCATTTTCCGTTGTGGAGTTGTTGCTGGACTTTTTGGATCTAGGGCTGGTTCGGGGTTCCCCAGTTCCTGGGAACTTGGGCTATATCATTTTACTCTGATTAATTGACCTGGTCACGGTTGGCCAGGTTTTCTAAGTGCTCATTGGGCTTGACTTACGCCTTTATGGTCGGTTTGCCTTGGTCAGCTTGCTGGTAGTAACCTTATGGATTCACTGCTCTGCAGGCGAATGGGTTTGCAATGTCACTGCTGCAGCTATTGCACTTTGGATGTGTGTTAGCAAGCTACTTCTTTAGGGGGGTTCTTTCCAAGTTCATCTGCATTGGAAATTGATCTCTCCTTTAGCCTGTGGCTTCGTGTCTTGTGGGCAGGTGCTCTGCCTTTTTGGCCCCATCCCCTTTCTTAGGTTGGGGGGCTTATTCTCTTTCTTATGTAGGTGTGGTCCCTTTTCTTAGGGATTCTCCTGGATTCAGGCGTTTGGAACTGAGAGATAACCTTTCAGAGAGGGGTGTTTCTCTTGTAAGGTTTATCCAGTCCACGGATCATCCATTACTTGTGGGATATTCTCATTCCCAACAGGAAGTTGCAAGAGGACACCCACAGCAGAGCTGTTATATAGCTCCTCCCCTAACTGCCATATCCAGTCATTCTCTTGCAACTCTCAACAAGCATGGAGGTAGTAAGAGAGAGTGGTGAAATATAGTTAGTTTTTTTTTTCTTCAATCAAAAGTTTGTTATTTTTAAATGGTACCGGAGTTGTACTATTTTATCCCAGGCAGTAAATGGAAGAAGAATCTGCCTGCATTTTCTATGATCTTAGCAGGTTGTAACTAAGATCCATTGCTGTTCTCACATATGTCTGAGGAGAGAGTTAACTTCAGCGGGAGAATGGCGTGCAGGTTACCCTGCTATGAGGTATGTGCAGTTACAATTTTTTCTAGCGATGTAAATGCTAGAAAATGCTGCTGATACCGGATTAATGTAAGTTAAGCCTGGATACAGTGATTTAATAGCGACTGGTATCCTGCTTACTCTCAGAGGTAATACTCTTATAAAATTGCAATATAAAACGTTTGCTGGCATGTTTAAGCGTTTTTATATATGCTTTGGTGATAAAACTTTATTGGGGCCTAGTTTTTTCCACATGGCTGGCTTAAATTTTGCCTAGAAACAGTTTCCTGAGGCTTTCCACTGTTGTAGTATGAGTGGGAGTGGCCTATTTTAGCGCTTTTTTGCGCAGTTAAAATTACAGACTGAGACATCCAACTTCCCTCAGGAGTCCCCTGAATGCTATAGGACATCTCTAAAGGGCTCAAAGGCTTTCCAAAGTCGTTTATTGGGGAAGGTAGGGCCACAGCAGAGCTGTGGCAGTTTGTTGTGACTGTTAAAAAACGTCTATCGTTTTTTTTGATCCGTTTTTTGAACTAAGGGGTTAATCATCCATTTGCAAGTGGGTGCAATGCTCTGTTAGCTTATTACATACACTGTAAAAATTTCGTTTGATTTACTGCATTTTTTCACTGTTTTTCAAATTTTGACAAAATTTGTTTCTCTTAAAGGCACAGTACCGTTTTTTATATTTGCTTATTAACTTGATTTAAAGTGTTTTCCAAGTTTGCTAGTCTCATTGCTAGTCTGTACAAACATGTCTGACATAGAGGAAACTCCTTGTTCATTATGTTTAAAAGCCATGGTGGAACCCCCTCTTAGAATGTGTACCAAATGTACTGATTTCACTTTAAGCAATAAAGATCATATTCTGTCTTTAAAAAATTTATCACCAGAGGAATCTGACGAGGGGGAAGTTATGCCGACTAACTCTCCCCACGTGTCAGATCCTTTGACTCCCGCTCAAGGGACTCACGCTCAAATGGCGCCAAGTAGGGTTGCACCGATACCATTTTTTTAAGACCGAGTACAAGTACCGATACTTTTTTTCAAGTACTCACCGATACCAAGTACCGATACTTTTCTATTGTCATGTGACAGTTTCCCAAGCACATTACAACAGAGTCAGACTAACTAATGTTTTAAGATAGCTTCTTTATAAGTATGAAGAACTGTAACTCAAAATACATTATGAAATATATAAAAAAGGCAGCTTTATTGGCCTGTTGTAACAACTCAAGTAAATTTCACAGAACATGTTAAATAAAACATAAAAATAAATATATAACAAGCCCCCACTGATTCTAATAAAATAAAACACAAATACTACCTTATTTACTGCACGTAATTAAACTTCGTATTCTAAAATATTTAAGCATTCAACAAGCGTACGATCACTGGAAAATAGGTTTGTTGTATGTGGTTGTGCAATAAAGCTACTTTTTTTTTTTAATGTGACTTTAGTGGGAAGCTACTGTAATGATAAGTCTCTATCTTATTTAGGGTTTCAAGGTGTCCAATATATAACTGTGAGGGGGGGGGGGTAGCTAGGGTTGCCACCTGTCCTTTAAAATATAGAACACTAGTTATAAGTTACACATGCTGCAGGTTGTGCAGGAATGAATATGAATAGTGCTGTCCAGAAACACAATACATTTTCCTCCCTGCACACCCTGCAGCATGTGTAACTCATAAGGGCCCAGAAAAACATGGCTGAGGTGGCAACACTAGGGGTAGCGGCGGCGCAGTAGCGGGTGGAGCCACCTCCCTGAAATGAGCTTTTGCAGGTTGGAATGTCTGTGATGGGCACAGCATTCTTCAAGAAGATATAAAACATGCACAGTAATGCACTGGGAAGGAGCACAAACAAATCACCAGACTATATTAGAAGAATGGCCAAGCCACAGCCTTTTGTTATATACTTTTTTTTTTAACTTTCATCCATTCTCTGTTCAAATCTTACTACACTACTTGTGTAAATGGAATGGTGTTTCTCAATCTACAGCACTTCATCAACCCCTGCACTAGTATAAGCTAAATTATATGGAACTGATCACTTGATATTTGTGTTTTAACTTAAAACACAAATATAAAGGGATCAGTTCCATATAATTTAGCTTATACTAGTGCAGGGGTTGATGAAGTGCTGTAGATTGAGGAACACCATTCCATTTACACAAGTAGTGTAGTAGAAATATATTTTTGCAGACTCACTTCTTTTGCAAATCACAGCATCAGCACTGAGCACCAAGCAGCTCCTTTCCACCTCTGAGCTACATGCTAGGGGTAGAACTCACTCATCGTCCTCCAAGACAGCTCCAAGTAATACACACAAATACAGTTAACCAAATAGCTGCCAGAAAAGCTGCTATGCACTGTAAAGTGTAAAGCAATTCACTGCAGTCCTCTGGTGGTCAATGGGTTAACAATTGGTTTATTTGAAACTGTCTTGGAGGACAATGAGTTCTACCCCTAGCATGTGGTGCAGATGAGAGGAGAAAGTTATTTTCTATTGTGGCAAATGTCTAAAAAAGAAGTTTAATAGTCAACTCCTTGTCTAACTAGAAGAAATGCCTGGCCACTTTTGTATCAGCTAATCAGACCAGTCAGTGAGACATTTGGATGGGAACATTGGGGGGGAAAACATTATGCAGTGGGACACATTGGGGCATCTACCTTGAAATCCTAAACAGCTAGCAGGCAGCAGCACTGTGTCCTGTTCCACTTCCTAGTCAGTCTGGGCTCACAGTATGACACGGTAAGTCACATGGGGCAGAGGCACAGGGGAGGAGCACATACGGAGGGGAGATGCTGCACAGTGTGTTACTGGGCAGTGAAAAATAAGCTCACTAAAACGTTTTTATTTAAACAAGAAAGCATTTTTGAAAAAAGGTTAAACATTAGTATTTTTATTGTACTATGTGACTTCGATGCAATGTGCCCTTCTCTGTGTACTGTAACAATAAAAATACTAATGTATAACGTTTTTCAAAAATGCTTTCCCTTCGTTCTCCACCCTGGTGTCAGACATAGTTTCAGAGCACTTTAACATAGTCCCAGGAGTTGGAGGTACTTAGTCTTGTTTATTAATTATGCATTAAAAACGCCTAAGCAGCGTAGCAGACATAGCAATTTTCACTGATTCTAACACTGGAGTGTGCCAGTACTTGTGATGCTTCTGGCTGCACACTCCGGTGTTAGAATCAGTGGAAATTGCTATGTCTGCTACGCTGCTTAGGCATTTTTAATGCATAATTAATAAACAAGACTAAGTACCTCCAAATCCTGGGACTATGTTAAAGTGCTCTGAAACTATGTCTGACACCAGGGTGCAGAACGAAGGGATTCACATCACGCAACTCGTATGGATTACGTGTGTGTCTTGATTGGGAGTTGGTCTGCATGAGCTGGAGCCTCTGGGACTACGTATTGCAGAGAGACATTGGGGGTATTTATATATTATTTTAAGCACTAAGCACTCATTCATTGATGCCTGAAAAGATAGCAGCCAGGTTAGGGGATATTTTTGGTTAAGCCATTATGTCTTGCAAGTCCGTTATTAACTGGAAACAGGGTTGAAAAACACAAACCGCCTTTGAACTTAAGCTAACAGTTCAAACGCTGTTTGTGTTTTTCAACCCTGTTTCCAGTTAATAACGGACTTGCAAGACATAATGGCTTAAGCAAAAATATCCCCTAACCTGGCTGCTATCTTTTAGTAACGGCTGCTGGCTGCAATATTTAAATAATAAAATAATGCACACATAAGCAAAATCCCCTAACCTTGATACAGTCTGACTCCTCCACACGCCGTCGATCTCTGAGTGTCTGTCTACCTTCTTAGGCGTTAGCTCCCTGCTGCAATAGCGCGGTCCCCGCCCCTCTCTACTGTAGCTCTCTCTGATTCTATTAGCACAGCAGGAGCTTCCTCACGCAAGGCTCCCTCACGTCCCTCCATCCCCCACAGGGTTCAAAAAGTATCGGCTGAGGCATCGGAGCATTGTAAACAAGTACAAGTACTTGTGAAAATGCTCAGTATCGGCACCGATACCGATACTAGTATCGGTATCGGTGCATCCCTAGCGCCAAGTACATCTAGGGCGCCCATAGCGTTTACTTTACAAGACATGGCGGCAGTCATGGATAATACACTGTCAGCGGTATTAGCCAGACTACCTGAATTTAGAGGAAAGCGAGATAGCTCTGGGGTTAGACGAAATACAGAGCATACTGACGCTTTAAGAACCATGTCTGATACTGCCTCACAATATGCAGAAGCTGAGGAAGGAGAGCTTCAGTCTGTGGGTGATGTTTCTGACTCAGGGAAGATGATGCAACCTGATTCTGATATTTCTACATTTAAATTTAAGCTTGAACACCTCCGCATATTGCTCAGGGAGGTTTTAGCTGCTCTGAATGACTGTGATACAATTGCAGTGCCAGAGAAATTGTGTAGACTGGATAAATACTATGCAGTGCCGGTGTGTACTGATGTTTTTCCAATACCTAAAAGGTTTACAGAAATTATTAATAAGGAATGGGATAGACCAGGTGTGCCGTTCTCTCCCCCTCCTATTTTTAGAAAAATGTTTCCAATAGACGCCACCACACGGGACTTATGGCAGACAGTCCCTAAGGTGGAGGGAGCAGTTTCTACTCTAGCAAAGCGTACTACTATCCCTGTCGAGGACAGTTGTGCTTTTTTAGATCCAATGGATAAAAAATTAGAGGGTTACCTTAAGAAAATGTTTATTCAACAAGGTTTTATCCTACAGCCCCTTGCATGCATTGCTCCTGTGACTGCTGCTGCGGCGTTCTGGTTTGAGTCTCTGGAAGAGGCTTTACAGGTAGCGACTCCATTGGATGACATACTTGACAAGCTTAGAGCACTTAAGCTAGCCAATTCTTTTGTTTCTGATGCCATTGTTCATTTGACTAAACTAACGGCTAAGAATTCTGGTTTTGCTATCCAGGCGCGCAGGGCGCTATGGCTTAAATCATGGTCAGCTGACGTGACTTCAAAGTCTAAACTGCTTAACATTCCCTTCAAGGGGCAGACCCTATTCGGGCCTGGTTTGAAGGAGATTATTGCTGATATCACTGGAGGAAAAGGTCATGCCCTTCCTCAGGACAGGTCCAAATCAAGGGCCAAACAGTCTAATTTTCGCGCCTTTCGAAACTTCAAGGCAGGTGCGGCATCAACTTCCTCTAATGCAAAACAAGAGGGAACTTTTGCTTAGTCCAAGACGGTCTGGAGACCTAACCAGACCTGGAACAAAGGTAAGCAGGTCAAAAAACCTGCTGCTGCCTCTAAGACAGCATGAAGGAACGGCCCCCTATCCGGTAACGGATCTAGTAGGGGGCAGACTTTCACTCTTCGCCCAGGTGTGGGCAAGAGATGTCCAGGATCCCTGGGCGTTGGAAATTATATCTCAGGGATATCTTCTGGACTTCAAAGCTTCCCCCCCAAAAGGGAGATTTCACCTTTCACAATTATCTGCAAACCAGATAAAGAGAGAGGCATTCTTACACTGTGTACAAGACCTCCTAGTTATGGGAGTGATTCATCCAGTTCCAAAGGAGGAACAGGGACAGGGATTTTACTCAAATCTGTTTGTGGTTCCCAAAAAAGAGGGAACCTTCAGACCAATTTTGGATCTAAAGATCTTAAACAAATTCCTCAGAGTTCCATCATTCAAGATGGAAACTATTCGTACCATCCTACCTATGATCCAGGAGGGTCAATATATGACTACAGTGGATTTAAAGGATGCTTATCTCTACATTCCGATACACAAAGATCATCATCGGTTTCTCAGGTTTGCCTTTCTAGACAGGCATTACCAGTTTGTAGCTCTTCCCTTTGGTTTAGCTACAGCCCCAATAATTTTTACGAAGGTTCTGGGGTCGCTTCTGGCGGTCCTAAGGCCGCGGGGCATAGCAGTGGCCCCTTATTTAGACGACATCCTGATACAGGCGTCAAACTTCCAAATTGCCAAGTCTCATACGGACATAGTACTGGCATTTCTGAGGTCGCATGGGTGGAAAGTGAACGAGGAAAAGAGTTCTCTATCCCCACTCACAAGAGTTTCTTTCCTAGGGACTCTGATAGATTCTGTAGAAATGAAAATTTACCTGACTGAGTCCAGGTTATCAAAGCTTCTAAATTCCTGCCGTGTTCTTCATTCCATTCCGCGCCCTTCGGTGGCAATGGACATAGTGCCGTTTGCACGCCTACATCTCAGACCGCTGCAACTATGCATGCTCAGTCAGTGGAATGGGGATTACACAGATTTGTCCCCTCTACTAAATCTGGATCAAGAGACCAGGGATTCTCTTCTCGGGTGGCTATTTCGGGTCCATCTGTCCAAAGGTATGACCTTTTGCAGGCCAGATTGGACAATTGTAACGACAGATGCCAGCCTTCTAGGTTGGGGTGCAGTCTGGAACTCCCTGAAGGCTCAGGGATCTCGTGGACTCAGGAGGAGACACTCCTTCCAATAAATATTCTGGAACTGAGAGCAATATTCAATGCTCTTCAGGCTTGGCCTCAGTTAGCAACTCTGAGGTTCATCAGATTTCAGTCGGACAACATCACGACTGTGGCTTACATCAACCATCAAGGGGGAACAAGGAGTTCCCTAGCGATGTTAGAAGTCTCAAAGATAATTCGCTGGGCAGAGATTCACTCTTGCCACCTATCAGCTATCCATATCCCAGGTGTAGAGAACTGGGAGGCGGATTTTCTAAGTCGTCAGACTTTTCATCCGGGGGAGTGGGAGCTCCATCCGGAGGGGTTTGCTCAATTGATTCATCGTTGGGGCAAACCAGAACTGGATCTCATGGCGTCTCGCCAGAACACCAAGCTTCCTTGTTACGGATCCAGGTCCAGGGATCCCGAGGCGCCTTGGTCTTTCAACCTGGCCTATGTGTTTCCACCGTTTCCTCTGCTCCCTCGACTGATTGCCAAGATCAAGCAGGAGAGAGCATTGGTGATTTTGATAGCGCCTGCGTGGCAACGCAGGACCTGGTATGCAGATCTAGTGGACGTCATCCTTTCCACCTTGGACTCTGCCGTTAAGACAAGACCTTCTACTACAAGGTCCTTTCAATCATCCAAATCTAATTTCTCTGAGACTGACTGCCTGGAGATTGAACGCAGTTATGGGGAGCCTTGTTTCTTTCATGTAATTAGCAAGAGTCCATGAGCTAGTGACGTATGGGATATACATTCCTACCAGGAGGGGCAAAGTTTCCCAAACCTCAAAATGCCTATAAATACACCCCTCACCACACCCACAATTCAGTTTTACAAACTTTGCCTCCTATGGAGGTGGTGAAGTAAGTTTGTGCTAGATTCTACGTTGATATGCGCTCCGCAGCAAGTTGGAGCCCGGTTTTCCTCTCAGCGTGCAGTGAATGTCAGAGGGATGTGAGGAGAGTATTGCCTATTTGAATGCAGTGATCTCCTTCTACGGGGTCTATTTCATAGGTTCTCTGTTATCGGTCGTAGAGTTTCATCTCTTACCTCCCTTTTCAGATCGACGATATACTCTTATTTATATACCATTACCTCTGCTGATTTTCGTTTCAGTACTGGTTTGGCTTTCTACAAACATGTAGATGAGTGTCCTGGGGTAAGTAAATCTTATTTTCTGTGACACTCTAAGCTATGGTTGGGCACTTTATTTATAAAGTTCTAAATATATGTATTCAAACATTTATTTGCCTTGACTCAGAATGTTCAACATTCCTTATTTTCAGACAGTCAGTTTCATATTTGGGATAATGCGTTTGAATCAATTCATTTTTTCTTACCTTAAAAATTTGACTTTTTTTCCCTGTGGGCTGTTAGGCTCGCGGGGGCTGAAAATGCTTCATTTTATTGCGTCATTCTTGGCGCTGACTTTTTTGGCGCAAAAAATCTTTTCTGTTTCCGGCGTCATACGTGTCGCCGGAAGTTGCGTCATTTTTTGACGTCCTTTTGCGCCAAAAATGTCGGCGTTCCGGATGTGGCGTCATTTTTGGCGCCAAAAAGCATTTAGGCGCCAAACAATGTGGGCGTATTATTTGGCGCCAAAAAATATGGGCGTCGCTTTTGTCTCCACGTTATTTCAGTCATTTTTTCTTTGCTTCTGGTTACTAGAAGCTTGTTTATTGGCATTTTTTCCCATTCCTGAAACTGTCATTTAAGGAATTTGATCAATTTTGCTTTATATGTTGTTTTTTCTCTTACATATTGCAAGATGTCTCACGTTGCATCTGAGTCAGAAGATACTTCAGGAAAATCGCTGTCTAGTGCTGGAACTACCAAAGCTAAGTGTATCTGCTGTAAACTTTTGGTAGCTATTCCTCCGGCTGTTGTTTGTATTGATTGTCATGACAAACTTGTTAAAGCAGATAATATTTCCTTTAGTAATGTACCATTGCCTGTTGCAGTTCCCTCAACATCTAAGGTGCAGAATGTTCCTGATAACATAAGAGATTTTGTTTCTGAATCCATCAAGAAGGCTATGTCTGTTATTTCTCCTTCTAGTAAACATAAAAAATCTTTTAAAACTTCTCTCTCTACAGATGAATTTTTAAATGATCATCATTCTGATTCTGATGACTCTTCTGGTTCAGAGGATTCTGTCTCAGAGATTGATGCTGATAAATCTTCATATTTATTTAAAATGGAATTTATTTGTTCTTTACTTAAAGAAGTACTAATTGCTTTAGAAATAGAGGATTCTGGTCCTCTTGATACTAATTCTAAACGTTTAGATAAGGTGTTTAAATCTCCTGTGGTTATTCCAGAAGTTTTTCCTGTTCCTAATGCTATTTCTGAAGTAATTTCCAGAGAATGGGTTAAATTGGGTAATTCATTTACTCCTTCTAAACGTTTTAAGCAATTATATCCTGTGCCGTCTGACAGATTAGAATTTTGGGACAAAATCCCTAAAGTTGATGGGGCTATTTCTACCCTTGCTAAACGTACTACTATTCCTACGTCAGATGGTACTTCGTTTAAAGATCCTTTAGATAGGAAAATTGAATCCTTTCTAAGAAAAGCTTATCTGTGTTCAGGTAATCTTCTTAGACCTGCTATATCTTTGGCTGATGTTGCTGCAGCTTCAACTTTTTGGTTGGAGACTTTAGCACAACAAGTAACAGATCATGATTCTCATAATATTATTCTTCTTCTTCAGCATGCTAATAATTTTATCTGTGATGCCATTTTTGATATTATCAGAGTTGATGTCAGGTTTATGTCTCTAGCTATTTTAGCTAGAAGAGCTTTATGGCTTAAAACTTGGAATGCTGATATGGCTTCTAAATCAACTCTACTTTCCATTTCTTTCCAGGGTAACAAATTATTTGGTTCTCAGTTGGATTCCAATATCTCAACTGTTACTGGTGGGAAAGGAACTTTTTTACCACAGGATAAAAAATCTAAGGGTAAAAACAGGGCTAATCGTTTTCGTTCCTTTCGTTTCAACAAAGAACAAAAGCCTGATCCTTCATCCTCAGGAGCAGTTTCAGTTTGGAAACCATCTCCAGTCTGGAATAAATCCAAGCCTTCTAGAAAGGCAAAGCCTGCTTCTAAGTCCACATGAAGGTGCGGCCCTCATTCCAGCTCAGCTGGTAGGGGGCAGGTTACGTTTTTTCAAAGAAATTTGGATCAATTCTGTTCACAATCTTTGGATTCAGAACATTGTTTCAGAAGGGTACAGAATTGGTTTCAAGATGAGACCTCCTGCAAAGAGATTTTTTCTTTCCCGTGTCCCAGTAAATCCAGTGAAAGCTCAAGCATTTCTGAATTGTGTTTCAGATCTAGAGTTGGCTGGAGTAATTATGCCAGTTCCAGTTCTGGAACAGGGGATGGGGTTTTATTCAAATCTCTTCATTGTACCAAAGAAGGAGAATTCCTTCAGACCAGTTCTGGATCTAAAAATATTGAATAGTTATGTAAGGATACCAACGTTCAAAATGGTAACTGTAAGGACTATCTTGCCTTTTGTTCAGCAAGGGCATTATATGTCCACAATAGATTTACAGGATGCTTATCTGCATATTCCGATTCATCCAGATCATTATCAGTTCCTGAGATTCTCTTTTCTGGACAAGCATTACCAGTTTGTTGCTCTGCCGTTTGGCCTAGCTACAGCTCCAAGAATTTTTACAAAGGTTCTCGGTGCCCTTCTGTCTGTAATCAGAGAACAGGGTATTGTGGTATTTCCTTATTTGGACGATATCTTGGTACTTGCTCAGTCTTTACATTTAGCAGAATCTCATACGAATCGACTTGTGTTGTTTCTTCAAGATCATGGTTGGAGGATCAATTTACCAAAAAGTTAATTGATTCCTCAGACAAGGGTAACTTTTCTGGGTTTCCAGATAGATTCAGTGTCCATGACTCTGTCTTTAACAGACAAGAGACGTCTAAAATTGATTTCAGCTTGTCGAAACCTTTAGTCACAATCATTACCTTCGGTAGCCTTATGCATGGAAATTCTAGGTCTTATGACTGCTGCATCGGACGCGATCCCCTTTGCTCGTTTTCACATGCGACCTCTTCAGCTCTGTATGCTGAATCAATGGTGAAGGGATTACACAAAGATATCTCAATTAATATCTTTAAAACCGATTGTACGACACTCTCTAACGTGGTGGACAGATCACCATCGTTTAATTCAGGGGGCTTCTTTTGTGCTTCCGACCTGGACTGTAATTTCAACAGATGCAAGTCTCACAGGTTGGGGAGCTGTGTGGGGATCTCTGACGGCACAAGGAGTTTGGGAATCTCAGGAGGTGAGATTACCGATCAATATTTTGGAACTCCGTGCAATTTTCAGAGCTCTTCAGTCTTGGCCTCTTCTGAAGAGAGAATCGTTCATTTGTTTTCAGACAGACAATGTCACAACTGTGGCATACATCAATCATCAAGGAGGGATTCACAGTCCTCTGGCTATGAAAGAAGTATCTCGAATTCTGGTTTGGGCGGAATCCAGCTCCTGTCTAATCTCTGCGGTTCATATCCCAGGTATAGACAATTGGGAAGCGGATTATCTCAGTCGCCAAACGTTGCATCCGGGCGAATGGTCTCTTCACCCAGAGGTATTTCTTCAGATTGTTCAAATATGGGAGCTTCCAGAAATAGATCTGATGGCGTCTCATCTAAACAAGAAACTTCCCAGGTATCTGTCCAGATCCTGGGATCCTCAGGCGGAAGCAGTGGATGCATTATCACTTCCTTGGAAGTATCATCCTGCTTATATCTTTCCGCCTCTAGTTCTTCTTCCAAGAATAATCTCCAAGATTCTGAAGGAATGCTCGTTTGTTCTGCTGGTAGCTCCGGCATGGCCTCACAGGTTTTGGTATGCGGATCTTGTCCGGATGGCCTCTTGCCATCCGTGGACTCTTCCGCTACGACCAGACCTTCTGTCGCAAGGTCCTTTTTTCCATCAGGATCTCAAATCCTTAAATTTGAAGGTATGGAGATTGAACGCTTGATTCTTAGTCAAAGAGGTTTCTCTGACTCTGTGATTAATACTATGTTACAGGCTCGTAAATCTGTATCCAGAGAGATATATTATAGAGTCTGGAAGATTTATATTTCTTGGTGTCTTTCTCATCATTTTTCTTGGCATTCTTTTAGAATTCCAAGAATTTTACAGTTTCTTCAGGATGGTTTAGATAAAGGTTTGTCCGCAAGTTCCTTGAAAGGACAAATCTCTGCTCTTTCTGTTCTTTTTCACAGAAAGATTGCTAATCTTCCTGATATTCATTGTTTTGTACAAGCTTTGGTTCGTATAAAACCTGTCATTAAGTCAATTTCTCCTCCTTGGAGTTTGAATTTGGTTCTAGGGGCTCTTCAAGCTCCTCCGTTTGAACCTATGCATTCATTGGACATTAAATTACTTTCTTGGAAAGTTTTGTTCCTTTTGGCAATCTCTTCTGCCAGAAGAGTTTCTGAATTATCTGCTCTTTCTTGTGAGTCTCCTTTTCTGATTTTTCATCAGGATAAGGCAGTGTTGCGAACTTCTTTTGAATTTTTACCTAAAGTTGTGAATTCCAACAACATTAGTAGAGAAATTGTGGTTCCTTCATTATGTCCTAATCCTAAGAATTCTAAGGAGAAATCGTTACATTCTTTGGATGTTGTTAGAGCTTTGAAATATTATGTTGAAGCTACTAAGTCTTTCCGAAAGACTTCTAGTTTATTTGTTATCTTTTCCGGTTCTAGAAAAGGCCAGAAAGCTTCTGCCATTTCTTTGGCATCTTGGTTGAAATCTTTAATTCATCTTGCCTATGTTGAGTCGGGTAAAACTCCGCCTCACAGGATTACAGCTCATTCTACTAGGTCAGTTTCTACTTCCTGGGCGTTTAGGAATGAAGCTTCGATTGATCAGATTTGCAAAGCAGCAACTTGGTCCTCTTTGCATACTTTTACTAAATTCTACCATTTTGATGTGTATTCTTCTTCTGAAGCAGTTTTTGGTAGAAAAGTACTTCAGGCAGCGGTTTCAGTTTGAATCTTCTGCTTATGTTTTTCATTAAACTTTATTTTGGGTGTGGATTATTTTCAGCAGGAATTGGCTGTCTTTATTTTATCCCTCCCTCTCTAGTGACTCTTGCGTGGAAAGATCCACATCTTGGGTAATCATTATCCCATACGTCACTAGCTCATGGACTCTTGCTAATTACATGAAAGATAACATAATTTATGTAAGAACTTACCTGATAAATTCATTTCTTTCATATTAGCAAGAGTCCATGAGGCCCACCCTTTTTTTGTGGTGGTTATGATTTTTGTATAAAGCACAATTATTCCAATTCCTTATTTTATATGCTTTCGCACTTTTTTATCACCCCACTTCTTGGCTATTCGTTAAACTGAATTGTGGGGGTGGTGAGGGGTGTATTTATAGGCATTTTGAGGTTTGGGAAACTTTGCCCCTCCTGGTAGGAATGTATATCCCATACGTCACTAGCTCATGGACTCTTGCTAATATGAAAGAAATGAATTTATCAGGTAAGTTCTTACATAAATTATGTTTTTTGGCCTTAAACGGTCTATCTTGCGGGAGGGCATGGCCCTTTCCCCCAGTGATATCCGAAATAATTTCTTTGAACTCGGGGCCGAATAGGGTCTTTCCCTTGAAAGGAATAATTAGTAATTTTTTTTTGGCCGACATGTCAGCCGACCACGATTTGAGCCAAAGCGCTCTTCGCGCTATAATGGCAAAACCAGAATTTTTCGCCCCTAACTTAGCTAATTGTAAAGCGGCATCTGTGATAAAAGAATTAGCCAGCTTTAGAGCATGACTTCGTCATATGAAGTCTCCCTCTGGAGCGACTCCTCCAGTGCCTCAAACCAAAAAGCCGCTGCAGTAGTTACAGGAATAATGCAGGCAATCGGTTGAAGAAGGAAACCTTATTGAACAAATATTTTCTTTAGTAAACCTTCTAATTTTTGATCCATAGGATCTTTGAAAGCACAACTGTCTTCTACTGGTATGGTTGTGCGCTTGGCTTGTGTTGAAACTGCTCCCTCTACCTTAGGGACCATCTGCCACGCGTCCCGTCTGGGGTCAGTTATGGGGAACATTTTCTTAAAGATAGGGGGGGGGGGGGGGGGAACAAAAGGTACACCTGGTCTCTCCCACTCCCTAGTCACAATATCCACCACCCTCTTCGGAATCGGAAACGCATCAGTGTATACAGGGACTTCTAGAAACTTGTCCATTTTTTACACAATTTTTCTGGGACCACCATGGGGTCACAATCAACCAGCGTAGCTAAAACCTCCTTAAGCAGTACGCGGAGGTGTTCCAGCTTAAATTTAAACGCTAAGGAATCTGATTCTGCCCGCTGAGAAGTTTTTCCTGTGTCAGAAATTTCTCCCTCAGACAGTACATCCCTCACTGCCACTTCAGAGGGTTGTGATGGTACAACAGATAAATCATCCAAAACTTCTGATTGCTCATCCTCTGTTCTTAAAACTGAGCTATCACGCTTTTTAGGAAAAACTGGCAGTTTGGATAGAAATGCCGCAAGGGAATTATCCATGACTGCTGCTAATTGTTGTAATGTAATAGGGGCCAATGCGCTAGAGGTACTTGGCATCGCTTACGCAGGTGTAACTGGTGTCGACACATGGGGAGAAGGAAGAAGGACTATCCTCGTTACCTTCCGTTAAAGAATCATCTTGGGCTACATTTTTAAGTGTCACTGCATGGTCTTTAAAATGTTTAGATACCTTAGCACACTTTAAACACAAATGTAAAGGGGGTACCGGCATGGCTATTAAACACATAGAACAAGGTCTATCTGTAGGCTCAGACATGTTAAACAGACTTAGACAGCACTCAAATACAGTAAAATACAATTTTTGAAAAAATGGTACTGTGCCTTTAAATAATAAAAAGTGCACACTTTTTTACTAAACCTCCAAAAATCATCCAATCTTTATGAAATTTTCACCATATGATCCTAATGCTTTGAAATGATTGCACAGTAAATTTCAAGTCAATTAACCCCCTACTGCCCAAACCGGAGCAAATTAACCATGCCACAGCCTTGCTGTTGCCCTACCTTCCTTGGGGATTAGTTTTGATCGAAAATAAGCCTCTCTGAAGTCCTCAAGTAATCTTTGGACCCTTCACATGGATCTGCATGAAGCTGTCTGTAAAATCAACTGCGCAACTGAGGCGTGAAATTCAGGCCCCCTCCATCTTCACTCTGGAGTTGTGGGGCCTTCCCAAGCCAAAATAGGTGTCTAAATATATGCCATGCGGAATAAACCCCAAAAGAGTGTTTCAAATGTAATAAAACTTGTATTAAAGTCAGATTTATGTTAAAAAATAATCGATTGCCCCTTAACAGTGTCCACCAGTGTTTTGAGCCCTTCCAATAAGCCTTCCTTCTATACTAAGTCTTAGAATATGGCTTACCTTTCCCACATGGGGATTCTTGTCAGTCTTCTAGCATTACTAAGTCTTGACTAGAAAAAATTGACTGAAACATACCTTAAAGCAGTTAAGCCTGCAAACTGTTCCCCCCAACTGAAGTTTTCTGGTACTCAACAGTCCTGCGTGGGAACAGCAATGGATTTTAGTTAAAACATGCTAAAATCGTTTTCCTCTCAGCAGAAATCTTTTTCACTTTCTGCCTCAGAGTAAATAGTACAAACTGGCACTATTTTAAAATAACAAACTTTTGATTGAAGAAATAAAAACTACAAATCTAACACCACATTCCCTTCACACTCCCGTGGAGATGCTACTTGTTAGAGCTGCAAAGAGAATGACTGGGGGGGCGGAGCCTGAGGGGGAGCTATATGGACAGCTCTTCTGTGTGCTCTCTTTGCACTTCCTGTAGGGAATGAGAATATCCCACAAGTAAGGATGAATCCGTGGACTGGATACACTGTAAGAGAAAGTAATGTATCAGGTAAGCATAAATTCTGTTTTTTCCTCCCTTGCTTTTCTAGGTCGGTAGGGTTCTTTCTTTTACAAGATACGATGAGTCCACGGATTTCATCCTTACTTGTTGGATATCGCCTCCTGGTCAGCAGGAGGAGGCAAAGAGCACCACAGCAGAGCTGTATATATAGCTCCCCCCTTTCCCTCCCACTCTAGTCATTCTCTTTGCCTGTGTTAGTGATAGGAAGAGGTAAAGTGAGGTGTTAGTTTAGATTCTTCAATCAAGAGTTTATTATTTTTAAAATAGTACCAAAGTGTGCTATTTTACTATAGAATGTAGCCGTATTCCTTGTCAGCCTCTAGAGTGGAGCTACAGGTGGCTTTAAAGCAATGGGAACTGGTGCTGATTTGCCTCACTGCGCCTCCCATACTTGTGCTGCCCTTATGTTGATGGTTTCAGAGAATATTAACTAAGGCCCTTATGTGTTCACAGAGCTGCAGGAGAGAGAAGACCTCTTGGTACTGTGAAACTTTCATGCTGTCACTCAGCATAGAGGCAAGTGCAGTCTTTTATTTCTGGGGCTTGCAGCATATCTCAGAATTGACTGTACATTCCTAATCTGTTGGGGGCTATGGGCTCTGGAAGGCCTATTAACAGGGTGTGGGTTCTCATGGGAATTTGTATAAGAGATGTTCAATGTTAACCGACACAATGCTTTGTTTTTACCAGACTGTACTGGCCTTTATTAACGTAGGCCTAGAAACGCTGGAATTATTGTTTATGTACCGGGTATGGCTTACTGGGTCATTAACAAGTGTACTTAGGGCTGACGCTGGGAGAGTGTGTAAGAGTATGATTGATGGTACACGGCTGTGTTAGACATTTTCTTTTGCCGATCGTTACTATTGTACTGACAATCGGAGGTGTTAGGTCGCGCCCATGATGGGTGGGGTTTGTTCTCTTGGCGCGCTTTGTCTGTAACCGTGCAGTTTCTTTTCCTCCGGAAGTCACCAGCTGTTCGCGCAGACATCGCAAGTGACATCTTGACCGCATGGTTTGCAGAATAAAGCAAGTGGTTTTAGGTTTTGTTGACTGACGTTCTGAATTGTGCCTAGAAGGGTCGGTGGACCGTGGGGGCAGGTAGGCGCCTCAGCATTTTACTTTTTAAAGGGACAGTGCTATCAGGATTATACTATTGTACTGACAATCCTTTTATCCATATTATGTTTGACCATTAATTGGGTATTCATTTTTATTAAGAATATAAAAAATATTTTTTCCTAATTCTGTTAGTATGGATTCATATATCCAGACTGCAGCATGCTCTGTGTTTGAATGCCACTGTGGAACCTCTGGTTCCTTTTTTGCCCCTCTTGTTTTGAGAGGGCCTTACATTATAGAGACAACATTTCTCCAACATAGGTGTGTCCGGTCCACGGCGTCAGCCTTACTTGTGGGATATTCTCTTCCCCAACAGGAAATGGCAAAGAGCCCAGCAAAGCTGGTCACATGATCCCTCCTAGGCTCCGCCTTCCCCAGTCATTCTCTTTGCCGTTGTACAGGCAACATCTCCACGGAGATGGCTTAGAGTTTTTTAGTGTTTAACTGTAGTTTTTATTATTCAATCAAGAGTTTGTTATTTTAAAATAGTGCTGGTATGTACTATTTACTCTGAAACAGAAAAGAGATGAAGATTTCTGTTTGTAAGAGGAAAATGATTTTAGCAACCGTTACTAAAATCGATGGCTGTTCCACACAGGACTGTTGAGAGGAATTAACTTCAGTTGGGGGGAACAGTGAGCAGACTTTTGCTGCTTGAGGTATGACACATTCTAACAAGACGATGTAATGCTGGAAGCTGTCATTTTCCCTAAGAAAAAAAGGGCTTCACAAGGGCTTTCTAAGACTGTAGACATTTTCTGGGCTAAATCGATTTATATTTTATACTCCATAGCCTTGAGGAATTATTTTAATCTTGGGAATTATGTAAAATAACCGGCAGGCACTGTATTGGACACCTTATTCTCTAGGGGCTTTCCCTAATCATAGGCAGAGTCTCATTTTCGCGCCTGTATTGCGCACTTGTTTTTGAGAAGCATGACATGCAGATGCATGTGTGAGGAGCTCTGATACATAGAAAAGACTTTCTGAAGGCGTCATTTGGTATCGTATTCCCCTTTGGGCTTGGTTGGGTCTCAACAAAGCAGATACCAGGGACTGTAAAGGGGTTAAATATAAAAACGGCTCCGGTTCCGTTATTTTAAGGGTTAAAGCTTCCAAATTTGGTGTGCAATACTTTTAAGGCTTTAAGACACTGTGGTGAAATTTTGGTGAATTTTGAACAATTCCTTCATACTTTTTCGCAATTGCAGTAATAAAGTGTGTTCAGTTTAAAATTTAAAGTGACAGTAACGGTTTATTTTAAAAAGTTTTTTGTACTTTGTTATCAAGTTTTTGCCTGTTTAACATGTCTGAACTACCAGATAGACTGTGTTCTGAATGTGGGGAAGCCAAGGTTCCTTCTCATTTAAATAGATGTGATTTATGTGACACAAAATTTAGAGAAAATGATGCCCAAGATGATTCCTCAAGTGAGGGGAGTAAGCATGGTACTGCATCATCCCCTCCTTCGTCTACACCAGTCTTGCCCACACAGGAGGCCCCTAGTACATCTAGCGCGCCAATACTCCTTACTATGCAACAATTAACGGCTGTAATGGATAATTCTATCAAAAACATTTCTCCAACATAGGTGTGTCCGGTCCACGGCGTCATCCTTACTTGTGGGATATTCTCTTCCCCAACAGGAAATGGCAAAGAGCCCAGCAAAGCTGGTCACATGATCCCTCCTAGGCTCCGCCTACCCCAGTCATTCTCTTTGCCGTTGTACAGGCAACATCTCCACGGAGATGGCTTAGAGTTTTTTAGTGTTTAACTGTAGTTTTTATTATTCAATCAAGAGTTTGTTATTTTAAAATAGTGCTGGTATGTACTATTTACTCAGAAACAGAAAAGAGATGAAGATTTCTGTTTGTATGAGGAAAATGATTTTAGCAACCGTTACTAAAATCCATGGCTGTTCCACACAGG